>NC_081524.1:31757807-31992807 GCF_030273125.1 Centropristis striata
GAATAGCAATATATGTCATACGTATGATTGCATAAGCCTCCTTGCTGAATCAAAAAGTAGCTTTTGGTCACAAACATTATCTATGTCTATTGAGCTAAACAACTTGCCCAATACTTATTAATTATTGAAATGACTGTGGTTGTGTTTTTATTCATTCATGAAGCCAATTTATTCATTCCCAACCCAAGTGATTAAAAAAAAAACACCTAATTCAAAATCGTTTTTTTGCAACATTTCAAAAGTTTGCATAAAATTTCCCTGACAGTTGGATGCAAACAGGGGGCATGGGGCAGTTTGCATTTGCTTCCACAGCCCTGCTGTCTGCTGGCTCGCTGCCTTTCTGGCTCGTCAACGCCGCTCGGACACACGGACGATGATGATGACAGTCATCGGGGATGTAGCAGCCTTCCGCCCGTCCATCCAACAGTAGGAGCGAGAGGAGCAGGTGCAGAAAATGGAGAACAAAGAGGAAGGAGTGAGTAGAGAGACTGATGGAGGGAAAGAGAGGTTGGGCAAGGATAACAAAGAAGTCTTTCTTTATATCTGTTATTGATGTGTCACAGGTTATGTTGGATTAAACTCAAGGTCAGGAAGACGCAGCATTTCCAGGTGCAAATGTGATGGTATTCTGACAAACCAAACGAAATCCCAGCTCAAAAGGTGGTCAAAATTCCAATGCATCAGCAATTCACAGGAAAAAAGTATGAAAATGACAGAGATAGTAACCTTGTTGGGTAACACTTTACTTAAACCACTCCCTTATTCAGTAGAATTCATCCTCTGGGGTAAATGAATCATAGCCTTTCATCCAGTACTTACTGAGATACTGAATAAAATGATAGACCAACTAACCAACTGACCAGCAAATAATTATTGCCCTCCAAAGAGCCATGCTGCTAGCATGCTAACATTGCTAATTAACACCTCATGCTGTCTCATTAGTAGTTTGTCACATACGATTGGTCGCCACTAATTGTTTTTTACACACTTGGTATCCCTATGCGTCAAACTGTAACGCCCCACTATGGATGCAGTTTTAAGCATACCAGCAAGATGGTAACGCTATGAATCTTAAAGGAACTGCTTGGTTAGGTTTAGGATAAGATGATGGTTTGGGCTAGTTAGTAGAAATAAAGGAAAAACCAAAATAACTGAGAAGAGAAACAGGTTAAATACAGATTCTTCCATACACCAGGTCTTACTAAATGGTTTAGTGGGTTTAAAATTACCAATTTGTAAGACAACAAGCCCTCCACCATCATCTCCATAACACCACTTAATATAATATAAACTTTCATGTTCAAATATATGTGTCATGTCTGTGATTGCTATATGTATATAAGCTATATTGTGTCCTTTTGTTATGCCTGTCTATGTTTTTCTCTCTTTCTGCTGTACTCGGGTCTTTCTTGCTCTGAATAAAACAACCTGATAAATTAAGGTTTTATGTATAAATTAGGGAATATCTATTATATCAATCATATACAAGCCATCTGAAGAGGGAAATTAAACTTTCAGAGCTTAAGTATCTTGCTCAAAAAAACAAAGTGATATGACTTAATGAGGACTTTAACATGTGTTGTATCACCTCAGAATGAACCAAAGGCAGATAGTATTTATAAACTTTTTTCTCTTCAAGATTTTTACTACTGAGTCTAAACAAGAATCATGTTAAAGCTCATAGACAGCATGAAGATCGGGTGATGCAGTGTTGGTTTTAAATGAAGCAAACTGATTTTCAAAGCAGATTTATAAATATATAAATATGCATATCACATGTTCATTTTGTAACGATAACTGCTACATCCCTGATTTAGTGATCTACTAATAGATTCAAATGCAAGAATCAGAAACATTATATAAAGAGCTACAGAAAGATCAAAGATAGCTGATAAAAAGCCATAACGTCTGATGCACGTACAGTATGCAGCTGGGAACTGGGAAAAACAAATTCAGATGTTTAACATCTCTCCGATGATCCCAAATTTTCAAAACATCTTCGCTGTTTAACATGTTTAGCATTCCAACTTCAAAAAATCCCGTAGCTCCTCTCATATTGGCCGCGAGGCTTCAAGTGAAAACCGTATTGATCGCAAAGTGAGAGGACTTGCAGAAGATAAATAAAAGGGAAAAAGAAAGGAGATGAGAGAGGAGGATCAGGAGATATATATGGCAAGAGAATGAGAGAAAAAAAAGAGAGACAGGCCAAATAAACCAGGGGCAATATCTTCAGTATCTGGGGCTCTGTTCTGCAAGGAACACAAGGGGGAGGGAGGGAGGAGAGGAGGAGGAGAAAAGAGGAGAAAAGAGGAGGAGAGGGAGAACATCTTAGAGAGTGTGTACAAAGAGAATGAAAACACACACACACCCGAAGGCTGGGGTCACAGTCAGAATGCTGGAGAGGTGCAGCGGAGCCGACGGCAACGCAGGAACACCTCGCTCTGCCTTTAATATACCCTGCCCACCCCGCCGATTTCAAAACAGATAGTCAAAAACAAAAATCAACGCCCCCAAACACACATACACACCGGCCTTGCGCAAACACACACCTTCTACCATGTACATAAACTCTGCAGCCCCCATGCAGATGTTGCATAGTCTTGTTAGGTTGAGCTCAGAGGGTGGGAATGGGTAAACTCGACAATGGCAGCCTCTGGGGAATTGTATATACACTAAACACTCCACATCTTGATCTCTCATACACACACACACACACACACACACGCAGAGGCAAAGGCAGAGGCAGAGGGAGAAGTGAAAGGTAAGCTTTTCTTATGGTTTCATGCATAATTCTGCCTCACAGCGCCAAACATTGTGATGAATTTTCACAGGGATTTTTTGTTTTTTGGTTGTGTGTTTTGAGGCCACGAGGTGCCGCGATGACAAGATAGTTAAGTTGGTTTGGGCAACAGCTTGTTTTCAATCAGGACATTTATGAGGGGTTGAATCATTTATGCGCCCGGCGTCCCGGGCGTATGACAGATCCCTTGGAAACACAAATTATCATGTTGACTTGCAACAAACACTGTGTAATTACATCATGGCCTGTCGAGAGGCATTAAGGAATCTTCTCCCTATCGCCAAAGTAATGAGACGCTAATGCAGCTACATATGACACAGTCATTGGCAGTTAAAAGATTCACCCAAATACGCTGCCACTGAATAATTATAAAATATCACAGTTTTATAGGTTATGATATTAGAGAGTCTCTAGTATGTCGGCTCAATTTCAATAAAGGGTTCAGTAATAGATTCACTATCAGGGACAAATGTCTCTGCGGCCTGCTGTTACATCTGGTGTTTCCCCTGTGTATCAGACCTGCCTCTCATTTCATTTATACATTTCTATTCTTAGGTGAGGAATAAAAAACGCCCTGACTTTAAGTCCCATTTGAAATCCAACAGCTTCCGCCATGTAAAAGAGCCAGAAATGGGACAGTCCTCCTGCATGTGTTAACACTCCACTTGATCCATCAGGCATCTATCTATTCACAGAGGTCTCTTTAGGAGCAGACCGCTCAGGGCTGTTTGCCTTCCCAATGTAAGTGTGAGAGAAATTGGGAGGGCCGTAGCCCTTAATGGTGTTGCCCCCCCCACCCCGCGCTATACCGACCCCCAGTCTCCTATCGTTAAATCTGCAGGGAATAAAGAGTGCTGTTAAACCAAACTGGAAGAGAAATGGTTTTGTTCAATGGGAAGCTGCCTCCATAAATTCCCACTTAATGCAGCGGAGGAAGGCTGAGGCAGAAACAGGTGATTTCGCCGCAGTGAGGGACGCCATTCATTACCTCTCAGCAGAGGGGAAGAACAGGAGTGGGAAAGACGGCGTACTGTAGATGGATGGACAGATGGACGAGTGGAGAGTAAAGGAAACACAGCCTAATTCTGGTCTTACATACCCTATACTCATTGTCAGAATATGGGTTCTGTGATGTACAGGTATTGACGATAACTGAGATTTAAAAAATAAAATAAATAATGACATTGTGTTATAATTACTTATATGATAATATCATGCAAATAACTCAGAGCCTCTTAAATCACTTTCTGTTCTCATTTTGTTTTCATTTTGTCCCTATTCCTTAAAATTGAAAATACACAACAAACAAAGATAAATCTGACTAATATCATTATTCTTTTTTTTAAACGTTATATATGGCAAAATTATTGTAATTGGTAATTATTTTAGCCAGGATAATCGTATGACACACAACCAAGTCGCCAGAATAAGCAGCAGTTGTACTTTCCTGTCCTGCAAAACAGATATATGGTGAATCTTGCCATTTCTGACCCACGGCAACCCACTCTTATTTTCTACTCACAGTTTAAACATGTTGTTTGTGAATTCAAACAAAAACTACTTCATTAGGGTTAGGAAAAATATATTTTTTTATCCAAAAAAAGTTTGGATAAAAAAACAAGTATCTAGTGCGGAACTCCTGGACGCAGTAACTTAGATGATATAAAGTGTGACATTGCATTTGATGTATCTGGGACCTATTTACATCATTTAGAGGTTAATCTAAAATAAAAGCATTAATAACGTTAATCCTAAATATAACCCAAAAAACAATATATACACCATTATTTATATATGCAACAAAAAGTAGAATGAAGCCTGCTGATAATAATTTGAGGCTCTCTTGAAAATGGTGTGAGTCATTGTTTTTGTTTTGTTGCAAAAAAAAGAGAAAAGAATGCCAGCCACATAACCTGAGACAGTTACTGATCTCAACTAACTATTTGTTAATGTTGGAGTGAATTTCCTTGCTATGCCAGGTGTTTAGTAGGAGAGAGAGAACATGCACAGATTTGGGGAAGGCCCGTTCAGTGGGACGTTTCAGGGGACCAGCATCCCACCACCCTGACCTCCTCCCTCTGTGGACTGTGACGCGCGTTATTCTACGTCACCAGCCCGGTGTCTCATACAGAAGCTTAAGTGTCCTGAAAACGTTTCATATCAACGTATCTGTGGTTTGCAGAATTGCACAATGCCAACAGTTTTATTCTGCCAACTGGGCTGTGTGACAACTCATCAGTTACAATCTGACACAACACTACTGCTGGTATCAGCATTCAGAAATCTAAATAATGAGCCTTGACCGAAACACTTAGTATGTATGATAACAGTGGTCTAGTACCTATTTGGAGTCCCTGACTGTTGCCAAAGTGCTAAAAGTGATTTCTGTTCAATAATGTAATATCTGGGCAAATGGCCGGGGAAAGGAGATATTCTCTGAAGAGATGAGGCGAGGATAAGACGGGACGAGAGGCTCTGAAGGGTGAGATAAGTGAAAGGGGGAGGAAAGGTAGGAAGGGGGGATGGGGGTGTTGGAGAAACAGTGGCACAGGGAAGAGAACTGGAGTTTGGAGTGAGCGGTAAGTGAGTTATATTTAAACCATTAGGCAGCTTATTCGCTCAGTACAAATGCAAATGAAGCGGCATTATCATCACGGCCTCTTCCCTGGAAATCGACTCCCTCTGTAATACCTCGGCAGAAGTGGACCGGTCGTGAACCCTCCTCCTCTGCAGTGCCAGCTAGCCCTCAAATGGCCTAAATAGACAGCTAGTCTCACACACACACACACACGGACACACAGACGCGCACACATGCAGCCAGTACCCCTCCTCTGCTAGGCACCCGCCCAAATCAGAGATCAAAGGCTGGATTTGTAAAGCTAATGGCTGCTGCGCTGCAGCCAGGGACAGGGAATGAGAGGAGAGAGAAATAGAGGAAAAGAGGGCAAAACAGACAGCAACAGCGGAGGCAGAGTGACACAGACGCACGGAGGCAGAAAATGTCTTTGTATTTTTAACTAAATTACTAAACACAATGTCGCATGTGGACTGCAAATGCCACGCTATTTAAAAACAAGGCGATATGGAATATAGTGGGAGGTATCTCCAAAACACCTAGACAAACGCCACACTGAGGCGTTCACACTTTAACTTTTCACTGGGTACAGTTTTACTTTTAGGCAAAGTGATGAGAGACACGTCCACAGATGGTGACTATCTCTCGCTCGTCACTGTGTGGGATTGTGGGATTGATGGTGTTGAAACAGACCTTTCTCTTTGTCTCACACATGGCGCAAGTGCTGCTGCTATTCCCACAGTGCAGCAAGAGGCCATTGAGATAAATGGCATGAATACAAGAAAAGGAGCGAGAAAAGAAGAAAGGAAAGGAGGAAAAATGTGTCTTTGCCTTAAATAAAAAAAAAGAAATCTCAGGCATTCAGTGTGCCAGTTTGCATTGTCCCAACATTTATAATGCTTTAAGCTTGTCAGGAGTGCTCAGTCACTCCCACTCATTACAGTGCATTGAAATCCTCACTGTCACAAAAAAACAAAAAGCACTTTATCACGTGCAATGATTTGGTGATCACAGAAACATATTGGGGAGCATATTTCACAGCTAAAAACTCTGCAGCATGTATACTGAATCTCATATATTAACAGCTCAACTCTTGGCGTTCCAGTTCGCTCAATTAGGAGCCATTTTGGTGGCGAGTGGCTCGCTGACAATGATGAGAAAGGAAAAGTAGCTCTTGCATACATTAGGAGTGGAACCAGGCCAAAACGCTAGATTTCTCCTGATGACACTAACACTGTGACTTCATTATCATGACAATAAACAAGCGAAATGAGCAAAAATAAAAGTGTCAGAGCAGCAGAAACGTGCCGGTGGCTGGTTAGAGCCTCCTCTATGATGTCGATACCTTATTCAATGTGTTAATCAAGACAGCTGGTAATTCTCAGTGGAGATTTGATGGCTTTTGTGTCTTGTTTTTTTTGACACTGAACAAACTGTATTTAAAGCATTTTGCTATTTTAATGTCATAAACAACCTTGTATGTTTCCTTGTGATGAAGATAGCCTTTAAATGTGCCATCACCCCCACCCTCTTCCTCCTCACCCATCCCTGAGACTCCATCAGTCATCATGATGGGACGCTGAGGCCCCTCCATATCCCCGTGAGAGAGAGGATGAGGAAGAGGATGATGCAGAGGGATGAGGGCCAAAGCCAGAGCTCTTTGTCAGGTGACAAAAGCTTTCCAACACAACAATAGCTATCAGTCACTCCCCGAGCCTGTCGGATTATACGGATCACTATACGGCAGCAGTGGTATGTGTAGGTGTCTGTTAAAGTGGTGAGTTTCTGGGGTTTGGAGGTTTGGTGGGGGGTTGTGTGTTGTAGGAAACGCTGGACATGGTTACAACCTGCTCTGCTCCTCTACACATTTCATCTTCAGTCAAAGCACCTGATCACTATCATTCTGCTTCCATAACATATACGTTCAACTCAACCTCAGGGTCACTGCTTTGTGCATTTTTAAGTAATCCATTATGAAATGCAATTGTTGTTACTCATTTGAGAAAAACAAACAAACATTTACAACATTAATATAGCACTAAACAACTATTTACCAGTAAAATAAATAGAGGACTTATGGCGTCCTGACCAGAGAACAAAGTCAAGCTCACTCTGTGTGTGTTGTAGTCTGAGCTTTGCTGTTCTTTGTTGTGGTAGCTGGTCTGACTGTGCATGCATGTTGACTTGAGCTAGAGCTACCCACTGCATTAAAAAGTGATGCCAAGGGGTCCTGACCAAACGTCAATATATGAATTCTTCAAATTGGTACAAATGTCCACTTGGACTCAAAGACAACCTAATTAAATGTATGAGGTCAAAAGTCACGGCCATTCTGACCTTACATCTGTCCTATTCTTTGGAACCCCTTGATAGAATTTCTTCCAATTTGGCACAAACTTCCACTTGGACTTAAGGATAAACTTTGAATTTTAAGATTTTGGTGGTCAAAGGTTAATAGCCATGGTCTGAACTACTCAGCCACTAAGATTCAGCTACCCCATTAAAATCTGCATTTAGGTAAACACAAAGCAGTTTTATTAGCAAAATATATTTAAAGTTGAGGGGTCCCAGTAGGTTGCCTGGTTGAGCTTGCACCACATGTACTAGGGCTGAATCCTTACCACAGCAGGTTTGATATGGGCCCGCGGCCCTTTGCTGCATGTTGTCCACTATCTCTCCTTATCTGGTTTCCTGTCAAATTTCCAGCTTTTCTATCAAATAAGTGTGAAAAAGTTGCTAAAATGAATCTTGGAAAAAAGATGAATGAGGCACAAGGTACAGAACCACATTATTTTTGCAGTTGGTCAAGGTGGAGCTCATTTTTACTTAATTTACTCTTTGATAGTTTAATCTATAATTATGCACCAAATGTTATGTATAAATCAATTTTGAATCTGATCAAGTCTTGTTGTAGTCCATAATATCTTAAGTATGTATGTTTAAATTAAATGTAAGTGGGTGCCTGGGTTTGTCCGTTAGGAAAATGCAATATATGCTGGTGGAGGAGATGGGTTGAGAAGGGCATTGACAGTGACCTCCAGCTACACTCTCTCTCAGGTCAAAGTTCAGGGTGAGGCCATCGCTAAAGGACCTGACAAGAGGGAGCCTGAGAAAGGGGTGGGATCCCGGTAAAAAATCAATGCATGGCCGGTGGTGGGTCTCCTTCTCAATCAGCCACCATGACAGCTGCTCCAGATGGCCACTGGGTAAGTTGGCTGTCAGGCCATCAGTATCATCATTACCCATAAGGCCCAACACGGTCAAAAGGTCAAGGGGTGGCCTCTGTAGATTTGTCAACCTGAAACACAGGGGAAGCGCCAAATATTTGTATCACTGTCAGCATGCCTGACATTTATCTATTTTATGTAAATGGTGTATTATAATGCTCGCTGAACGCATAAGCAAAACACACAAACTCCAAAGCAGTGGTGCAGAAACAGATAATTTATCATGAGAAGTCAACATTTCACATTTCATTTCTTTGCAGAACGGTATAAATGCTGGCATGGAGACAATTGCAGCGACATGTGTTTTCCTTTGTTTTATTCTATAGTTTATGCCATACTTGCATGACAGCCCCTCTAGGAATAACAATCTGAGGGTTTACATGGCTGATGGAGTGTCTGTATCTTTGAACAGTAGATGACCCTTGTGAACTCAGAAATAACACCTCCCTGATGAATCTGTGGCCACTGGGTCACGGCAGGGTCATGGGTCACAGAGAGGACTCTTGTCTGACCTTTTGCACTGTGTCTCACTGATAACCTTGCTGTGGAATGAGGAAGATGGGTGTTAGAGAAAGTAAAAGGGAGGCATCAACCTCTTCAGTCTTGAGTATTTTAGTCACCCCAACTCTTCTGCTGTAGTTCTAGCTCGGTTAATTAGCCTCTTTAGCCAGGGCTAAGCCTTTGCCAATGAAGTCCAGGTTACAGGAACAGTCTGACATTTGTGAAGGGAACTTATTCACTTCCTTTCCAAGAGTTAGATAAAAACTAACCACTCATATCTGTGCATTTGATATATAGTTGGGGTAAGCAGCTGGTTAGCTTAGCTTAGCATTAACACTTTAAACAGGATGAAACAATTAGCCTGGCTTTATCCAAGGAAACAAAACCCATCTATCAGCAGGCGTAGTATGGACTGGGCTGGCTGTTGAGCCACAAGGGCTGGTGACTTACAGACTGTATTGAAGCTGTAATTGTACATATCCAGTATAATAGGTTATACACTAAAGTAGGCTGGAAAATTAGTCCCACTCCAACCTTGCCTACCAGCACCTCTAAAGCTCACTTATTAACACCGTATATGTTTTTTAAGCCATACACACACACTAAAGATTAAAAAACAACCTTGTGGTTTTCTAGGGAGCTAGCTGTTTAGCTAAGCTAACCAGCAGCTGACTGAAAAGCTTCATAGAGCCCATTTAGTCGGGTGCAACCTATTTCATGTGAAGAAGGCCCATATCACACCATTAAAAAGCCAGTTGCATATTCATTAGACGTAGTCACCAAAACTACAATGCACATGGTTACATTTAGGGGAGAAAAAACTACATTGTTAGGTTTAGGAAAAATACACTTTGTGGTTAGGTTTAGTTTTAAAAAAAAAGTTAGTCTGGATTTAATGCATCACGTTACTGAAATGATGCAGGTCGGGACACTTGCATGATACCAAAATGACTTATAGGTTATTCTTCATTTCACTTTCATTTGATACAGGATGTGAGCCCCAGTCTCCCTGATGGAAGTCCTGTGTGTAAAGAGACTTACCCATGTGAGACTGATAAGTACTGATAATGCTCATTCAATTCAAACCAGGTGTCCATGTGCATGCATACATAAGAATAGTGTTTGCCGTTGACTCTCAACTAAAACACATACAGTATCCTGGCTAACTTCCAAGTTTAGAAATGTAATCTTTTCATGTGAAAGCACTCAATAGGCCTATGTATTTGTAAAGTGTAAGAACCTTTATCTTCCAGAAGTTATAACATAATGCTGTTAGCAATCAGTCAACATTCAGTAGAATTACCAGTCGCTATATTAAAAGGCAGTATGAATGAAGGTAATGTTGAAATGCCACCTTTGACAGACAGCTATAATGATATATGTTCATTTTCCTTTGCTGGCTTCCACTGATTAAACACAATGAGGGATCAACAGCATGTTTTTATGATTGCTGTCTGTTTACTGCCCTGCCTGGTCAAAGACTCACAGTGTGTGCATGTAAACATTATGTGCCGTCTTTCACACACACAAACACACACACACACACACACACACACACACACACACACACGTCTGTATGGGAAAACAGCAGTCGTGTAGGAGGGAATGCAGTTGCAGTATGTCTGGTGAATCCACAGTGTGACACGACCCTCTAAACAACAGATGCAGTCGCACACACTCACACATACCCACTCTGACTAACAGAAGCAAAAACACTCCCATACATCCACACATGCACAAAATACATGCACTATACATGACCTTGCCCTGACAATGGCACCCACCTACGCTACAATCTGTGTGACAGTTGAAAGCAAAAAAGATAAGATGCCCATTCTTCTGGAAATGCTGTTTCTTCGTGGATTTCTTCCGGGTATTGGTATTGTGAATGACACTGACATATATCTATCTTTTGTTAACTACCAATGCACAAGCTGAGAAGCTGCACTCAAAAGATGATATTAAAAATGTGATAGGTCAGGTCTTAAAAGTTTTAAATACTAAGTGGAAAAAGCAGCAAAGTTACTTTACGTGAAAAAGTCTTCTTTGTTTGATTTAAATGACCATAAACATGAGATGTTCTATCACGTATACCTTATACATGTAAAAAATATCACATGAAAGATTTTGACTTTTACTTTGATCTTTTCAAAATGTCACCAAAAAGAAAATGAGGAAATATTATTTACATTTATTCCGACTGTTCTGTTTAGATTTTCTAATGATACTATCATTTTATCATGCATCCTATGGATTATATACACAGAATATACAACTCAGCATACTTATACTTATGGAGATAATATATCATTTTTTAAATTAAATTTTGTTAAAATATTACAAAATATATATGCAATCCGTAAAGCATTTAAAGCATTTATTTCACATTGATGTGAGTTAACTATTCATAAAAAATGAATAAGCACAAATTCTGTTGAATAAAACGAAGGTCTCTATTAATCTATTCATTTTAACTATTGTGTGTTGTCTCATGTTCAGATTCTCCAATATACTGAAAAATAACCCATAATAAAGATGTTTGGGTACATTTAGACTAGAAAGCCACAATTACATATTTCCCAAGTGTAATTGGGTTCAGAATGACACGACTATATTGTGAAGTCTATCCCAGAAGAGCCTTTAGAAAACATTGACAGAGGCCAAGGTAAAAATGTAGTTTTCCTGACACTTATTTTTGCAGAATTGTTTCTACATTAGCTGCCTATTAGGAACTCTTTATCAAAGATCTGTAGACATGTCCTACCATTATTTTTGATGGTTTGTGGATAATTAGAATGTCAAAAGATCATCTAAATAGTTACTCCACTCTGCTAAAGAAAAAATCCTGGGGGTCGCAGCTAACACTTGTGTTGATACAATTGACCAAGGGCATATAATATTACTTTTAATATTTAAAAAAATATATCTGTATCTGTTTTCCTAAAACTCATATTGTTCAAGCCCTGATCTTCTGAAACCTTTTTTTTAAAGGGGGGAGGAAAAAAACAAGAAAACCTAACGGCTGTTGAACTACATTTGTCTGTCAGACAGCACCTACAGCCTGCTCTGCCAGCAAGGAAAACAAGGAAGGAGCAACCAGACGGGGAGGGGGGGGCGGGGGGGCTGCTGTATTATCCTCCTCACAGGGGGGTGGGGGGGATACACTGCCATGTTATTGAAATCTCCAAGTCCTGAAGCACTCTGCTGTACTTCTCATTAACCGGCGCAATGTTTGCCGGGGTGTCTCTTTCCTCTTTAATAATAAAACAACGCTCCCCTCTTTTCTGCCGACTTAAAGGATTTCCTAATTTAATCAACACGGGCAGGAACAATAACAACAAAAGCATCAACAATGGTAACATGGCCTCCAGTGTCTTGTCTGTACTTTTGCAGAGCAGAGAACATGCCTGGATGTGGGAAAAGTCGTGTGTGTGTGTGTTCGTGTTTGGGTTTGTGTGTGTGGGGGGAGCAGAGGATGAGGGGAAGAAGACGACGGAGGAGATGACATTTAGTTCACTCTCTGTGCTAATCATGCGGCTGTCAATCCATCAGCTGCTAACTGATTAACACAGGTGTGTGTTTTCTGTGTTTGTCTCAGCACTTGTTTACACTAAAGGATGACACACAAACAGTCCCGCAAAGACGTTCCTCAAAGTGAGCCACGCTGACCATTACTTGACCCCGACAGTACAGCCCAGTCTCAGTGTACATAGGCAGCCTGACCTGACTCTCACCCCGAATATCACTGCAGCACCCCTACACACACACACACACACACACACACACAAAGAGTGCTTATAGGCTCTACTGACCTCATGATCACCCTCTCATAGTCCAGCTGGCCTCTCTTTCACCCCACGACCCCTGGATCACCCCAGACAGCACCCTGAGAGAGACAGAAGGGCTGGGGCTTTAGGTGAAAGGCTACGGTCATCTTCCTCTCAGTGGGTGTCAACAATCCATTTCCCAACTCAGGACAGCTCATAAACCAGTGGAGATTACATGTGACACACAGAGAAAAACATCCAAGAGCTCAAATTTTGTTTGAGCTTTTTTTCTTGTCGGCTTGTGTTGAGAATACAGTTTATAGTGATACTGATTAGAGCCAAGAAGCTCATTGTGATACAAGCAATTTACAAATAAATATATTACAGTCCTGTTTAACTTCACAGTTACCCATTGAAAAGTGTAACCATTACATTATCCCCACATTCCCTTTCTTATATGTTATATTAAAGTTGTCTAGATATCAGATTTTCACTAAAAGATTACCATGGCCAAAATAACTCAAAATAATTATATTATTGCAATATCTATAGAAAGTTTAGAAATGAAAAAAGTAACATGAGTCTTGAGAGATTATGACATTCTCTGAGAAATGCTTCTCTTCTTTGTTAATATTGTATTTAGTTGCTTCTTGGCAAATTAATTACACTCAAAATATTAGGTAAAATTAACAATTAAACTTGAAGTAAAGCTCGATTCCAAATCAAACACACATGTATTTATCTTTCCTGGAGAGTTTTATGCTACAAATAAATAAAAATAGTTCCTGCATGAAACTGCATGCGCACAACAAGGTATGTGGATTATGTTGAGTAACAAGGACATGATTTTTCGAAAGAGACAATACAAATTTATTTTTTGGCACAAGCGTGTCAGAAGTGCCATATAGTCCCTCATATTGGAGAGAAGGCAGAAATAAAATATGTATTTTTACACAATATTATCATTTGCATTATTAACTTGATTACATTTTTTAAAAATATATCATGACACCCATAATAGAGTATAGTGTATTTTTCACAAACTTAACAATTACTCTAAATTAAAAGTAATCTATGCATCAGGAATACAATTTCATGTTGGAATCATCAAAGCCTCACTGTGATGCACAACAAGTTCCTTGAATGAATAAAACACAAAATATGAATATCCTCTTCAAAGTTTCCCTCTATGAAATATTTAACCTATTTTAGTATTTTCATACTTATATGTTATTATATATTAGCTTATAATGCACCATTAAAGTCTTATAGTGCCCTATTAGCCCCTCTTGTATGCATGTTTCCTCTTGAAAATGAGCCTTTGCTGACACGTTCACTGCCCAACCACTTTACTGGTTCAGATGTTCCTTTGGGATTTGATTAGCAGTCTTGTACTACAGATAACACTGACATTGTGTTAAGAAAAACAGTACATAATTCACCATTGTATTATAGAAAATCTAATTGTGTCTGCCAGTCCAGTAACATTTTACATACAGTACAGGAATCCAGAGAAACATTGGGGAAAGGTAGAATTTTGTGCACAATATGCAATAGCTCCATCATATTTGAAATGCAAACCGGCTCCTTTGGTGAGAGACTAGTGGGAGTTGGAGGTGCACTGCAATGGCTTCTGGGAGTAGAAAACAAACAGCGCTGTCAAAACAAATGCTTTAATGCCTGCGGAGGCTGTCCTGCACTCTGCAGTTAGCAAGACTGGTCCATACCAGCCAGCTTAATGGGCTAATATGGATGAGAGAATTTTTTCCTGGTGCTTTTGTAAGCTGAACTTTACATCAAAGACCCATGATTAATTACTGATAAGGGGTTAATAAAACATTAATGCTTTTTGTAATTAACTACGACTCTGAAATACAGTACACCCCCCCGTTGCCACCACCACTTCTCTCCTCACTCACCCCCAGCTATGTCTTGTCTTCATCTTTTTATGTCACATTCTGCTGCATCGTGCCATCTTGCATTTTTTTCTCCTCTTTTTTCTGAGGTTGAAGTGAAATCATTAAAATAGAGTATAGGATGGGCCAGAAGGGAACAAACACAGCCCCAGATTTGTTTATCCTGCTCCAGAGGAGGACGGGTTGGCGGGTTTTTAATTAAGGGCTTTTGAATATTAATTTGGAAGGGTGATGGAGGCTCCAACAAGGTCAAGATAAAAAAAACAAGAGCTTCATCACGCTGACTTTTACAAGAACTGAGCCTCCAGAAAACAAAACACTCTCATTAATTGTCTCGCGCAGGCCAGTGAGAGGGTTCAGACAAAAAGTAACGTTGCATCATCAAAATGGGAATTCTCGCTGTTTTCTTCAAGCTACCTGAGTCAAGCACACTAAACAGAACTTAAGTATTGAAATATAAACACTTGAGCGATGAAATATTGTGCGCGAGGCCTCGAATCTTATCATCATGATATTGCTGAGTGAATGGAATGTTCTTAAATATGCACTGCAACGTATAATGACACACGACACGACATTTAATAATATCATCTTGATTAGTGAGGCAGAAGCAATCTAACTTACTCCCAAGACCTCAGCAATGTTCTTGTTTTATCAGCCTCACAGTTGATGTCCTGATGTTAAAATGTTTTTGAAACTAAAGGGACATTCAACTGATTTTAGACACATAGTTAAATCAACCGGTAACGAGATGTACTAGTATCTGGTTCTATGACGTCTTATGGTTTGTAGGACGCCAGGAAAGTCTAATGAAAGAAGCTACATGTCGTATTATGTAGGATTTAGTGGTTTTGAAGCAGCTATCTCCAGGTCTGCAAAAGTGAAGCCAATGCAGAAGTTCCTCAAACCTACATTCTTTCTTACAGCCAGCAGGGGGTGACAACAATGGTTGAAAAAATAAATTAGATTGTATAGAAGTCGATGAGAAATTTACCCTACTTCTTACTTGATTTATTACCTCAGAGTTTATGGTCCAAATCACTGGTTGGTCATTTTGTAAATAATGGTCCCATTTCGAGTAAAATATATGATAAAACAATTTTTTTTTCCCTCCCCATCAAAATTAGGCCCTATGTTCCCTCAGCCCTATGTTCAGGTTAGGGCAACAACACTGAATTTTTCAAGGCTTGGAACCGGAAGTTTTCAACAACTAAAATTTTTTCTCCACGGTTTCCAGGTATCAAACTTTCTTGAATATCAGTCATTTGGACTGGACAATTTTAAGCTGATGCATGAGAGGGAGGGAAAATTCTTAATTTTATTATTTATTTTCCTTCAGTCCATGTTCCAGCTACTCAAAGTCAGGACATTTCAGTTTATGTTGTTTTGACTTTGACCATTGAAAACAAATCTATCTTCCAATTTAATGAAAGTTAAATACAAGAACCTTGGAGCACCCCTTTAAAGATTCCCTGACATGTTTTAAGATATATACAAATATTCAGCTTGAATGTTCAGTTACTCAGTGGTGTAGAGGGAATTTAAGCAGAAAATAGTCAAAAGGCAGTCAGTCATTCATCACATTCCCCAACTTTTCCTGTTCATACTAGACATCACCAAATTCCACACTCTTTTGTGTCTTCCATGTCTAATGGAGTTCCAGCAGGACAAATTGCATTAGGAAAGAAAAGAACTGGCTGACCGCACTACTTGATTGACATTTTTACAGTTCAATTTTCGTCACAGAAACGTGAGGACATCCAGAAGGTGCCAACATGTGATTGGCCTTTACCATTACACTGACCCATACACTCTGACAACTCAACCACACAATCACTTGATACACAGAAATGTGCATACACACCTGGACACAAATAGAAAGGTCGCACACGTAGCACTCTCTCTATCTCCCAAACACACACATACACCTATACACAGTGGATGAGACAGCAGGAATGTGTGGTTAATATTTAACAAACAGGAACAGAAATAGATGGGCTTGTGTGTTCAGAGCTGAATGGGTTTCAGGAGAGTGGCCTCTGTGGCGCATGAAACATTTAACACACTCGGAACAGTAAATCATAGGAAATAGAAAAGTAAAGTTTACATCAAGATAGACTTGTAAAAGAGCTTCCACTGGACTGGATGAAGCATGGATGCGGCCTTCGCTGTTTTTCCCAACACTTTATTAAAAAGTGCTACCCAAATGGATGTTACTGTGATCAAAAACTGGATGTATATGTCACAAACTGCTTATTTATAGCACATCATCCAAAATTAACTGTTGGTATGGCTATAAATCACGCTTTGACGATAAATAATCTGCATTTTTTCTTGTATGCAGGAAAAAGACTGATGCCGTTTGAGATTGAGGCAATCACCAACACTAATTCAAAGTCATCATATTACCAGGTTCACTGTATGTAAAGATCACATTTCCTGAAAATGAAAAACCATCTGGAGTATGAGTTTGTGAGCGTGTGTTGTTTTTGCTTTTCTCTGCTTTTTGGAGCCTGCACATGTGCTACCTGTGTGTATGATAAATCTGTTCTCCCTCATAATCTATGTGATTCAAAATGTGATATATGTGAGCGTGAACTTTGAATTATGACCCATACGGCGGATCGTAAATCTCTCCTCCCAAACTCTCTCTGAGTATACACTCTTACACTCTTTGGTTTGGTCCACTCATAAATCTCTCCAAACTGGAGCGGAGGTACACACTCTTTCGTTCTTTCTTTCTTTCTTTCTTTATTTCCTTCTTTCCAACACTCTTTCTCGCAGAAGTTGGAGACTTCAGATTAGACATAACAACAATGGAGAGGCCAGCTGACTTTTGAGTACACATGTGAAAGAAGCAGAGTGAAATGGGAGATTTTGCTAGTTTGATTTCATTTATTAGGAACTTTTGCAGTAGATTTACATTTATGTATTTCACAGACAATGAAGCTGGAAGACATTTATAGTTCTAATTTTATCCAGTTTGGAATGTTTCATCAAATTAATAAGACACAAAAACGTACACATATACAAAAGCAAGGGGCATAAAAATAGACATGGAATTTCGGCTTGCACCGAAACACACTTTGAACAATAACAGTTGTTTTGGCCAAAATCTCCCACAGCTTCCAGACTGACCACTGGTTCAAGGACTGGAGCCTTGAGGGTGTTTTCCAGACGGTGTTTTCTCTCTCTGTCTCATTTGTGTCGCAGCCAAAGTAGATTTCAGGAGAATCACAGCATCAGCAGCCACAACCGGAGTGGTGAGAGGACAAAAGAGTCGTCTGCTATTGTTACCCTGGCTCTCAATAATTTGCAAGTTAGCATGAGGTGCGATATCACAAACAAACGCCCTCAAACGAAGAAAAAAAAAAATATTGCCATCTCGGCATCCTTCTGTCACCTGTGAAAAGAAGCACCTGTAATGCGCAAGAACCGGTGCATGGTGGCGTCATGATCGGACAGTAAATATTTATAGGCTGCTTTTGCCTTAAGTATATACTGTGCAGTCAGTGAGCATCAATCACCACAGCCAACAGCAACATTGGAATCCTGAATGGGTAGTGGGTTGGGTTATCTGCACCCTGGTCCTTTTGTGACATCAAGGTATAAATATTTTTATGAAATCGGTTTAAAAGATGTTTTTCATAGCATTGTCAATGAATGGCTTACTTTGCTGGATAATGTGGGGCATTTCTGTAAAATGACATTTGGAGTTATAGCTGTTTAAATAAAACTTGTTAGATATACATTTTGAAGCCATTCACAGTGGCACAAATAAGTAGTGCTGAAAGAAGTATTTAGTTCTTTAACTTAAGAAAAACAGCAATGCATAATTGTTAAAATACACCAAAACAAGTAAATGTCTTGCATTAAGAATCAAACATAAAGGGACAGTTCACCCCAAAACTCAAAAATACATATTTTTCCTTTAACCCAGCGTGCTATTTAATAGTTTAGATGTTTTGTTATGAGTTGCAGAGTGTTGGAGATATCAGCCATAGAGATATCTGCCTTCTCTCCAATATAATGGAATAAGAAGGTACTTTGGTTGTTGTGCTCAAAATAATACATTTTAAAACCTCAACAGCAATTTATTTTTCCAGAAATCAAGACCCGGTTACTCAAGATAATCCACAGATGTTGCAGAATGTGACAGACATGGATATCAGTTGGCTGGTTTTTAGTGTGTTTGACAGCCAAGTGGGGCCAATCACACACACATTTCTGTTCACCGGAGTTGAACTCAACACGATGAAAAGATGCAAATTTGCTTTGCCACCAGAATGTTTTATTCACTCTTTCACTAGCACTAAATGGAACCAAACGGGAGGCAAATCTTCGCCAACGGTTGCTCAGAGTGAACTGTCCCTTTAAATGTATACTAAAAGTAAAGGAATTTCTTATCCTGACGAACAGCCCCAGTAGCTGTCATATCTACGTTAAATATTATATTGGTTATTGTTACTGATGCATAATGTGGAGGCAGCATTATACTGCTGTTGTTTGAGCTGGAGCTCATTTCAACCACATTCTGGACTAATGGGTAGTTTATTATTGTGTGATATTGATCATGTTTTTGTATGTAAAGTATTAATCAGCGAAGTAACAAATATCTTTGGCTGTCAAACAGATGCAGTGAAGTGTAAAGTACAATAAATGCCTCAGGAATGAATTGAAGAGGTATAAAGGATGCGCTCAACTAAAGTACAGTGATCAGTAAATGTGCTTGATTACAGGCCACCATTACAAATAAGGACTATTTGGATTCACTCGTAACATATAGTTAGGTGACATTAACCAAATAATAACAGTCATCAGCGATACTTTTTCTCCACTTTATCTGCAAAAACTCAGTACTGGTGATTTTTTATACCAGAGGCAGCTTGCATTTAGTGAACTGATGCACCTGATATGGTTCATTATGATTGTCATTTCCACTTCTGCTCCTACTGGTGCCGCTGCAGCCGTTTTGCTGCCGGTAACGGCGCTATATGGAGTAATTAGCCCGAGTGTGTCGCAGTGGGTTTACGGGACGCAGCGTCGTCGCCTCCATTACGGCTGACATTCATCGCTCATCAGTCCACTCACAGATGATGATGATCAACATACGGCGCATCATCGCTGCTAATGAGATGCGCTTTGCTGATGAAAGCCATTCGTCGAAATTCAAGCGTAAAAAATAGAGAAAGAGAGACAGGAGGGGAAAAAAACACATACACAGGAAGGCACATTCGGACAGCGCTCATCTTTCAATCTAATGGTGTTAACTAAGATTCATTAACCACCAGCCATCTTTGTCCTGCAGGAATCTTGGAAGAGTGTTTGTGTGTTTGTCTGCTCTCTGTTTCTCTTCCACATACTCTCTGTCTTGTGTGGCATGTGGTCACATTGTGTGTGAATGTACTGTATTTGTATGAGTGGCCATGGGAATCAGTACCAAGTTAATCTGTTTCAAAGGGAAGGTTCACTTCATGCCATTATCCATAGTAGAAACAAATTCACAAATGACTTGCTCCTGAAAATGTGGCCATGTGTGTGTGTGTGTGTGTGCCATTGAGGGTGTGTGTGGGTGTTGTCTGTGCAGACGGGGTGCTCATCATCTCCTGGAAGGATTGATATGAACATTCTGTCACTCACGGGCAGCACAGATGGCTAATTTCCGGAAAAGAGCAGATTTGAGCCAGGTTTTAAAGGGGAAAAAAAATAGAAATGGCACTTTTTCAAAGTGCATGTGTGTGTGTGTTTGGGAGAGAGAGCGTCGGTGTGTGTGTGCTGCCTATAATGTAGCGGGGGTTCAGTCAGGCTTGACCACTGACAGATAAAAGCTTTGTGTTGTTGAGCTGCCAGCCCAACATGGCTGCCTGTCAGAGTGTGAGTGAGCAGTGTGTGTGTGTGTGTGTGAGTGAGCAGTGTGTGTGTGTGTGTGTGTGTGTGTGTGTGTGTGTGTGTGTGTGTGTGTGTGTGTGTGTGAAACCTCCAATGTGATCTAGGCGCCCACAGCTGTGGAGCTCTTCCAAAGTGCTAACATTTAGACAAACAAACCCTGCTCCACATCCATCGGAGGGAAAAAAGAGAGAAAGAAATCCAGATAACGTCACTTCAATACCCATTTAACACTCGCTCCTCTCGCCACCAAACATTGGCTAAGGCTTTGTGGAAGGACGAGGGAGAGGTTGTGACAGGATTATGGCGCTGTTTACTGTAAATAACCAATTTAATGACCGCTGGCAAGCTTCAGGCTACAGGCCAGAGGCTCAGAGAGAGAATCAGAAATACAAATGTGAGTCATCTGGTCGACTCCCCATAAGGCAAATTTAGCAGAGGTACTTTGGAGCTCATGTGATGCTTTGGCCATGAAATAAAATACTTCAACAAAAGTACAGCATTTACACAAGAGGGACTTCCTCTTTACTCAAATGCTGTCAAAAGTGTTTGAGCTGGAATGATCTGGTCCAGCCATAACCTCAAGAGAGACAAGCTGGGGCTGGAGGACTTTAGACAATATACCAACACAGTCTCTCTCCCAACTCGATAGATAACGACACTTGTGGTCAGATTCGGACGCACAAGGAACCCTTAAGCGCCAGTATTGGACATGTCAAGGAAAACGTGTCAGTTTCTGCTCGTTACATGGATTGCAGCTTTTCAAAATAAATCTCCAAGGCAACAAAACCTCTTTATTAAGCTTAGGAAAAGAACAGGTTTGGACTACAACCCTAGAACTTATCCATATTCCTACCAGCTGATCTGCGGCAGTGCAAAGTGTATGGATCTCCTAAAAAAAACCAAATGGTGGACATATATTAAGTATAGCGTACAGATAAACGGGTATAACATTTTTAGGGTGGGCCTTTGTTTAGGTTGTTAAAATACGTTTTGTGTCAGTCCCTGTCTGCAGCAATACATTCATTAATTTCCTGCCTGGATCGCATCTGGTACTCCAAGCTGGGAATGTGCAGAACATCATCTACTGCAGCTAGTTCAATGACTGTGGGTAAGAACCTCATGCAACCTCACTTCAAAAAATCTGAACTATCCCTTTAAAACAACTCTGATCACAGTTATGCAGGGTAACTCCAAAAAAACAACTCTGACAAGTCACAAAGTCCAGGGTGTGTTTAGCCTGTCGATCAATCCCTCTCACCCACCGTAAATAGACCTTTGAGGTAGTTATATTAAGTTTTTTGGTCAGAACGTCTAATAATGCCGTGGACAGCTTCACGTTGGAGTTCATGGAGAGCATGGTGCGTCCCATACTGACGCTAAATTGTGCCTGATGCATCGATATGTATTTAGGGTGCATATATTTTGCTTCAGGTGCTTAGTTTAAACAGAAATATGCATTTTTGTGTGTATGTGAGTGCAGTTACCCTTTAAGAGCATGCTTAACACAGCTTGTTTAGAACACATATGTGTGCATGTGCATGTGTCAGCGTTCATGCGTGTGTGTAAATTTGTTCATTCACCCAACACTGCCTCAATGTCTAAAATAGATGGACGTGTTTATGCTTTGTGTGTGTGTGTGTCTGTGTTTGGCAAGCACGCATATCTGTGTGTTCATCTGTGCTAAGCGGATGAGGGACCCGGTGTGCAACGCTAAAACATCTAGCGTCTTGTCCTTGCCCTTGTCAACATGGTGCCGTCCGTTATCCCTCACCTAGCAGACAAAGACACTTCTTACAGGAGGGATCATCAGTCGCCTTTGCAACTCTGCAGATTCACTCCATAAATCCTAATTATACCCCTCCCAAGTCCCCCCTCCCTTCCCTGCTCCACAAATAAATGGTCAGAAAGTGTAAAACATCTGCTGTGTGGATCATCTCAGTGGCTGTGAAGGTAAATCATCCTCGTCTGTTTCTATTATAAAGGCAGGAGAGTCAAGGGACTTCAACTGTGCTGAATGTGAAGCATCACTTCACTGACTTGTTCCACCACGTCAATTGACTTTTCAGCCACTAAAGCTATGAATTGTTGTCTGTTGCTGTTTTTTCTGGTTGTGACCACTTGAAGTGGTGCTCATAAGGTATTAAAAACACATTACAAAAGCAATGCAAAACCCAGGGTATGATATAATGAGCACAGTCTTGAAAAAAAAGAACCCCTAGTTTAATGTTTTATGGGCCTTATAAATGTAATGGATTTCTCTGATGGCTAGTAATTATGCCTAAAAACTTTTCAATGCTTCTATGTTTATATTATGTTGGATTACATCACATCTGACTTCATTTTAAGTGGTATGATTCATTTATATAACTGTTGGCAAATCATTTATTTGACATGAGCAATTTGAACGACTTCACAGCAAACAGTTCATAACATGAAAATACATAAAATAGAGTGTTTCTTAGATGTTTGGTACATTTGTGTTTACGAGCCAGCAGTCTTCTTCTTTGCCTTTGTTGGTGCATTGTAATGCTTTTTCTTTACGCATTTCTACCACCAACTGTCTATGTAGGCCCCAAGTAGCATATAACACAATTTTAAGCACAATTTAAGTAGCTTAAGATAATTTCTAGATTCTATTTTGATTAATATCACTTTACATGGAGACAGCCGTGCTTCACCTGCTTTATGTGCATGATTGCCATACAAAGTATCTTTTTAGGTTTAGTGTATTGGACTATATTTTCTTTTAAACTGACTGTGTATTACTTGTCTTCACTTGTGCCTCTGAGGGCTAGTCTACACATATTCTGATATTTTTTAAATGTAGCTTTTCCTATGCATTTTGGCCTTTGTCCACACACAAACTGTATTTTAGGTCACTGGAAACGGAGCTTATGTAAAACCCAACGTCAGTGAGTGTGCAGTTATTTCCTTTGCTAGATATGACAACATTTCATGCAAAGGACAATAGTGCTTACTCTAACCTAACAGGACTTTTTACATGCTAAATGTACAGTTACTCTATGCTAAAGATAGAGACCTCAGAATGTGCTACAGAGTGATCTATGAGTCATCACAGCCAGGTAGCCCGATTTTTTCAGGCTTCCGATTGACCAACAGGGAAAAACAATGTGAACGTATCATCATGTCTTCACTGAGGAAGAGGTAGTTGTCTATATTAAGCCACTTATCTATGCATGGTGTCTTCTTGAGGAGTCACATTTTATTCAGATCTCGAACATTTGTTTGAACTTTGCTGACCAGATAATTACCGAAAATCTTAAAAGCAATTTCTTTCTTTCTACACCACAGATGGCGAAAATGAACAACAAAGATAAAGACTGTTTTTAGACTTTGTAAAAAAGCAGCTGCCATGCAATGACAATAAATCGAGAACCAGATTGTGTTAACAAGGCCATTCCCATTACGCATTATGCAATATAGGTTGTGTTCCATTAATTCAAATACATAGTGTGTTATTTCAAACTTGAGGTTTTTTTTACAAGAAAAGCCAGCCATAGTGTAAAGTAGATCCCTAACTTTGGTGTTGACAGCACAGAGACGTTGCTTTACAGCACAACCAGGAAGAGGGTGCTGTTTTGCCAGTGACCACAAATGAAGCTTTTTGACTTCCTGACGACACCAGATGGAAGTGAAAGGCTGATGGGAAAATATTCCCAGAATGTGTTTGTCCTCCCCATTATCTCCAAAAATGCATCAGAGGGCACAAGAGAGAATTTTTAGACAGTGGATATAGATTGATAAACGCTGGCCCTAGCAATACCCCTGGCATGAAAAAGAGCCTATACCATTCAAACATACGAAATGTAAGACCTTTAACTTCTACAACTACAGAAATTTATTTTTGTTAAATATTAAACAAGTGTACTCACCCGGCCCTGTTGCTATTGACAGTGCATTGTTGTTTACTTGTGTAAAAAAACAGATGGCCTTAACATATTTGATGTTGGGGGGGAAGGGAGGGTGGCAGCGGGTTCATGCTAGTTTAGTATTGTGTGTGTTTCTTGTGCAGGCGTCTGGTATTTTATTTGCCCTCGTCCTTTTCTGCCTGTCTCTTCTCCCCTTCTCCCTCTCTCTCTCTCGGCTCTCCTCAGCCTCCAGCCAGCCTCGCTGCAGACAGGAGGTCAGGCCATGCCACTCCGCTCTGCCTGCTATGAGCGCTGGGTCACCGAGCCAGATAACACCACCAACTGTTCAATATTTGAAGAAATCAAGCATTCTGTTTGTTTGAAAATTTCACTATTTGTTCGCATTCTTTTCACCTCCCCTGATAAATCTTGCACTTTATGCAAAACAGTGGAGCAGTTCAAGGGTGGAAAGTAACAAATTAAGGCTTTGTTAAAGCTGTAAGGCAGCTCTTTTGTATTCTTGTACTTTATGAACAAAGATAAATGTATGATTAGACTTCTGTACTTTGCTACATTTCAAAACCAAACTATTGTGAAATGCATATTTCACAGGTTTTGTATTAGAAATAGGCCGGTCACAGTTTGATGAGTGAGTATTCTTTTTTATTTACATAGAATATTTGCAGCCATATGCAAAAATATCCGGTTTCTAAGCCTAACTTTTTACTTAAAGTACATTTTAAATGTGCCCCTGAATTTTCCACTAGTATGAGACTTTCTGTTTAGCTACGGTGCTTCCACTCAAGTGGGGCATTTTGGCACTTCTCTGTTGCTGTTTATCATGAATATTCAAAACTGTGTTGCATTCCAAGACTGAGACACCAAACATGCAGATCAGTGAGGAAATACACTCCACCATTGACAGGGTGCTCAGCACTAAAGCTTGTTTTTAAACTCTGGCTAATGTGAATGTACGTTTCCCTTTTGGTCACCCCATAGTGAGTGAAAGCAACCAGTGGTAAAATAGAAAGCCAGTGTTGTGGGTGTGTTGTGTAAAAATGTGCTGTTTAAAATGGGAGTGCTCTCATGTGCAGCTGAGCCACGCAGTTTCCTCCACAGTAAAAAGGTGATTTATTTAGTGTTTGGGGGGCTGTCAGGCCAAGCAGGAGATTTCACAGGGTGTAATTTGATCTTAAATTGCTCGGCTACATACACTTTCACAGCCAAGAAAGGGACACCCACATAGGGGTTTTCAATAAAAGGATGGCAGACATGTCATTCCAACATAACCCAGAAGTTGTACATATGCAAACATAGCCTATACAAATATGCATGTTAACACATTGCTGTAAGTGCCAACATGCCAGCATGTGGCAACAGATACTGAGAAGTGAAGTCTCATCTTCTACAGAGTCTGATTTTTTGTCATGTGCATAATGATATCACCTTTTCCATTTCTGTCATTCATTTTCCAACAAAAAGTCCACCAGATTCTGGAGGATCTCTACCAAGTCTAAACTGAGAGGCTGTGGTTTACAGTGATTTTAGAACAGCTAAGGGGCGATGCTAGGTACAATGATGCAGAGATGTGGATTTAAGCTGTCTTAAAATTACTATAAACCATGGTCTTAAGTGATTTATTACTTTTATAAAATGGCTGCTATACATACCTGTCAATGTTTCATAACATAAATGCACAGCAACAATAAATGCAATAATTATTTCATAATAAATTATCATTCTTCAGCCAAGCAACATACAAACAAAGTGGAAGCATGCAATTAGGCTAGTGAAACAGTAGTTGGTGTAGTTTTCTCTGTGCTTACAAATGCTTGGATTCCATAAAGCAGAAAACTACCTGAAATGATATTTATATTTTATTTGATGTTTACAGCTTACTTTACATGTTTCCTTTGATTTTTAAGTTTGGCCCGTGTCCCTTCACGAACATAGCATTGCTGTATCCTGCAGCCAGCTACCAGGGGGTGATGGAGATATTTCGACTTCTAAATATTTGTCTTGTCATCTATCTTTATACATAGTCTAAGGGCAAAAGCCTTCAAATGGGAAGCAGTGCTTTGGGCAATATACTAATGCCAACATGCTAACACGCTCACAGTGACAATACTAACATGCTCATGTTTTGCAGCTAATGTTTAGCACAGGCGACAACCTCCAGGTCTGAGCATGGAGGCAAACCTGGAAGTGCCTTAAGTCTGCATTCTACCGAAAATTCCAGCAGGGGGTGCTAAATGTGGCAGTGCAAAATGACACTATAGTCTCAATCGCTAGTAAAAAATCTTTTTCAAGACAATTTGATGTTAATAGTTTTAATAATGGCCCCATTTAGAAGAAAATAGAAGATAAAGAATCGTATGATTTGGGGCGTGGCTACCTTTGATTGACAGGTCACTAACAAGGCGAGCCATCATCAGGAGAGAAGCAGAGCAACGCGTATCCACAGCGCTGTGTCAATAAAGTTATATAAGATCTAAAAAAGGACGTTTACCGGTTTGGTCTCATAACTTTGACCCTTTCACACTGTATTTTCACTTAAGGATTTATTAATAATGTTTATTTGAACGTTTTGTTCAGTAAAAATGTCTTGTTCAGCGTTTCGTTGGACTAACAGACACTCCAAGGAGTCACTGTTCAGTTTTCTGAGGTAAGTAACATACATTTTGTTTCTGTTTTTTGCTAAAATTAACATCCAGTTAATGCTAACATGAATTAGCAGCGGCTTCGCTCAGTCAAGTTGAGGTATAGAGAGAGGCGTGTAGTCAGTGTCGTCAGATCTCTCTCGTGCCTCCACAGTTTTAATATGGTCTGCTCCCCATATCGGAAACAAGATGGCGACCCAAGATGGCGACGAATGTAACGCTAAACTCGATGCTTGCAACGGGCAGTCCACAAACCAATGGGTGACGTCACGGTGACTACGTCCATTATTTATATACAGTCTGTGTTTTAGCATCATAGTTTAGCATTTTATCATGCTAACATTTTCTTATCTGTGCTTAACACAGAGTACACTGTGGAACCAACAAGTTCTTCAAGCTAAACAACAGAGGAGATCGTGTGTCAGTACCACGTAACAACACATATGTAAGTATCACGGCTCGTGGTGCTACGGCGAGTTCTAAAAATAGCACACATGTATGGTTTGGGGTTGTAAAAAAGGCAAAAAAAAAATCAATCACTACTTCTTCAGCAAGATGGCAGCAGACACATTGCAGCGATCGGTGAAATATGTCAATATCGCTAGTTTTTCGCCACCTGTACACACGCCTTATATTGACATTTTTGAGGGAAGAACAGTCTGGAGGAGCAAATTCACAAAGAATGGATTGCAGCAACTGATAGCACCATGAATTGTTCATTATTTGCAACCCAAATAGCCCCATCTTTAAGATGAATTCACAAAAAATATTGTGGTGCAAACATGACCTGTTCATTTGTATACCTTGTTGTTCATTTATTTAATTTATGTTTTTTTCTAATAAATGTTCAAAAATGACATGTAGTGAAGCTGAGAGGAGTCTTGTTACTGAATCCCAAAATAAAGGAGACATCCCAGTGGACATCCTAATAAATGCACTGACATACCACCAGCTGTTTGAAGAAGCTAATAATGTAACTTCAACTGTGTGCAGCAAATAGCACTGATCATTGTGAATGGGACTATTTTTGAAGCAAGGCTCATTTGTATTGAACGGGGCCAATTTCGATTAAAATGTATTCATCATTATAATATGTGCAAATAGCACAGTTGTACTGAAGCGCAATTTGCTTGGCAGTGCAGTTAGAGGTGCAGGGTTTCCCATTTCCATTACCTAGACCAGGGGTGGGCAATTAATTTTCCCCACGACCAATACCACGAAGGTTGTGGGGGCCAGACCCAAACTCTGAACCAAATTCTGCTCAATATTAATTTAATCGCTTTATAAAATACAGTAAATTATCTGGTTTTGAGCTGCTACTGATAAGAATACATGTTATGATAAGACTTAATAAGTTAATGTGGAGTAAATCAAATATAGCAGTAAAAAGTAGTAAATACTTCAATCACTATATCACTTTTCCATTTATTTTAAACACAAGTGTAAATTACCTTTAGCAAGGTTCCTATAGGTGTTTTTGTATTATATAGCTTGTTTTTTCATTTTTGTACATTTTCAAGGTGTTTTACAATGTTGTGATGCTTTTAATTTGAAAAGGTGCCGTCCAGTGTGAGCTTTAATTTTGAAAGGTAGAGACAGGAAATAACAGGTGGAACTGATAAATGAACGGTAAATAATAAGGAGTGCGTAGTAATTCATATAAAGTTGATATAAACTATCAAAAAGGTTTCTATAGCGCCTGGCTGACAGGGGCACAAGGTGCTTGTTTGCTCAAGTGCTAATGTTTGTTGTTTTTTTCCCCACTTCGTAGCTCTTACTGGGGATTTCCACCGGACGCGTTACAGCAGCAGCACGTCTCCACAGCGTTTTTGCTGCGTCTGTCAATTCACACCAGGCGCGTTACAGCAGCAGCACGTCAGCTTAGCGAGCCGGCCGTATACACGCGAGATAACGAGATCACGCGATAATCCTGACCATACGGGAGACCGCAAGCTCCCGTGATAAACTTTAAACTCTATTTATACAGTCTATGGATAAACTGTGTGTATAAAGTAAACAACAACAACAAAAACCAACTTACTTTGCTTCTCTGAGGTGAAAGATATGTTGATCTGACCATCTATCCTTATAAAAACAATATGTTATGTCATAAATGATTGTATGATGTTCCACTTCAACAATCAGTCTCTTGTCGTCCGTGTCGCCGATCCTCTGAGACCCTTTGATTGATTGATTGCTGATCTGGTGCCCCGGTCATAACATAACGTTGATGTGAAGTAGTTTTAGGCTGCATGAACTGCGTATTGTGTTTTATTTTGAAAGGGGCGGAAGTGTTTTACGCTGATTCTGAGTCGGACTTCTTGTCTGGTGCGATCTGCTCTTATGAGATTCACGCGATTTGGCAGCGTCTCGCGGAGAAATAGAAGTCCTACCTAATGCTCGCGTAGAGACGCTGACGCGACGCTGCAGTAACGTTACGATACGCGCCCGGTGGAAATGCTCTCATTGATTAGAGTGTTACCTATTTGCAACGTCATACGCGACGCTGACGTTACGCTGCAGTAACGCGCCCGGTGGAAATCAGGCTTTACGGTGGATTCACGAGGTGACCAAGGAATGTCTTATTTTTAAGAGGCCTAATGCCCAGGTCTGACCTAGACTCTGGCGGGACTGCAGTCTAATCTGTCCCGCCATAGTCTCATGTGCTGCGCTTACGTCACATTTCAAGCTACTGAAAATATATTTACACGATTCATAATATAACGTTATTTTGTGTTGTGTTGCCATTGCTCAGAGTGTCTGTCACCCATCAGTCAGTCAAATCAGCCGGTCAGAGATCCAAAACAGACTGTTGCATATGCTGTTCAGTAGCCGCGAGCTAACATAAGCTTCTATTAGCTATTAAAGTTGTTTTAATCACAAAAAGCTAAACTGTGACAAATTACTTCCTGTTGCTAAACACATGCAGCTTTCAAAATAAGAGCACAATGTGTTAACAGAATCCATCACAGAATTTACAGGTAGACTGTCAAAATGAGATGCCTTAAATAAAACAAAAAATAACCTTTATTCTCCTTTAAAATAATTCATTAACATATGCAATCATTAGAATGCGTGAGAGGCCACCAAATTTGGGCTTTTATGGGGAAAAAAATCTGCAGACCCCCCTAGCCAGCTATTTTTCCATACTGGCTGGCTACTCCATGTCCTAGTGGAAAGCCCTGTTAACAGCAATTAAAAATGTCACGGTAGGATAACAATAAAGAGTCTATAATAAGGTATCACCTTACTGTGAAAAATGTTATGAGAGGTCTTTGCTGTCATGTAGCTCTCAAAGTGCACAAGATTGATGCATTATACTTGAAAATGTACATAATTTTCTCATGTGGGGGCATTCCCCCATACTCCCCAAGATTGTTCGGTGCCCCCCCCAAAAAAAATCTCATAAAAACCTGTGGGAATCACTTAGGTATTCTTCATTCTTTGTGTGCGCTTTCAGAATAAGATGGTTTTGTTTTGTCTTATATGCGCGTGTGTAGTTGTTCCAAAAGTTGCAAGTAGTGAAGTCGCCCTGAGATTTAACCGAACAAACATAAATTATGTTCTGATCTACAAAAAAAATCTATTTTCTCATTCTTTACCACAGTTTAGTAACCTATTAAGAAAGCAGATCCCCAAAACAAATGATTTCATGTGACCAGTAGGTGCTGATGTTTTCAGTAGTCTGTGTGAGCAGGGTTTACTCCTTACTGTCAGATGATCTCACATCATCTTCTACTTTGTCTCTCTCCACAGGTTCTCTCCGCCTGTCTTACTAACTCTCTCTTTCCATAATGTCCTCTCCAGACACCAGTACACTTGAGGGGTTTAAGGTAATTGCACTCAGGGCTTCATCTTAGCGCTGCTCTCTCACATGTGGAATCATTATCCAGGCTAACAATTACAGCCTGCTCTAGTAATTGATCAGAAAACTGTCTCGAGGAGGTTAAAAGGTATTAAATATCACCACTTTCTTAATTTACTGCGCCTGTCAAATAAAAAAAGAAGGCGAAAGAGGAGCGAAAATGAGAGTCTTCAGCCTTTTTCCCTCTCTCAGCTTAAATAATGACCCCCAATTAGAGTTCTTCTCTGTTACTATGCACTGCTCTAATGCAGGTCTGTTGGCCCTGTGGCTAATTCTGTGTACACAGGGTCATGAAGATTTTAATTTATCGTCTTGGCATTGTAAATGTGTGTGGGCTTGCGTTTGTGCACGTGTATATGCATCTGCATGCACGGCATGTGTATGTGCATGCATTTATTTGTGTGTTTTCTCTTATTTTTCCCACTTTACTTTCACCAAATCACCAATTCTAATGAGTTGCCACTGGCAATTATTGCCCACTTTAGCGCTGACCCTACAAGATGGGGGGGTCAGAGTGTGCTACTTTGTGCCTTTGTATGCATCAAAATGGGGAGAGGAAATTATCAAAATGTGCAAAAATAAACACAAGATGTTCATTGTGGCCTAAGTGGTCCATTATGTGCACAAATTTCTCTTTGTACTTTTGTTACACAAAAAGGACTTGTTGGGTGTAAAAGCTAAAATATAACATATCAGGTACTGTGGAGTGACTTGTTCTTTCATTTTTTTGCATTTTCCTTTAGTATTATACCGCAAATTGGTTTATTTTTCACTCACTATATCTAATAACATCCAAAACATCCCGTTGTTGGGATGAGGATGGGACAAATTCTGCAAGATTTTGTCATCTCTGTTTCCTTTTGAGGATATTTGGTCCTAAAAGACCACACAGACATATGCACACGCAAACATTAACACCTTTGCATGTCTGCTAATACCTCTATTTAACAACCAGCTCCAACCAGTTCTTTACATCTCTCACTGTTTCCCTCTCTCTCCCAGTAAGAATAGCTGACAATGATAGGCAGACGGGGTGAGGTGGAGGGGGTGATCGGAGGAAGACGAGGGAGGGATGGAGGGATAGAGGGTAACAGCAGGGGACAGCAGGGCTAGCAGGGTGAGCGACGCTCGGTGCCTCTCAAATCAGGTCCATTTTTTCATTAGCTCATATCCTTGCCAGGCTTTACAGCTGGCTGATCAGCAATCAGCGGCCGTTTGTTTCAATCAGGCAGCACCTCCACTGTTACAGACAGGGCCAGATTACCGAGAGAGGGAACAAGGGAGGGATGAAGAAGGGAGGAGAGGAAGAGGAAGGGGCAAGGGGAGGGGAAGGGAAGGGAGGCAGTGGGGGGAGGATGTCTTTACCTTGCCATCACAGAGATGAAAGGGGTGAAGCAGGGGACATGCAAATACAAAATGTACAAAATGGAGAGCAAGGCAGTTGCAAACGCAAGGGTTTGAACAATAGAATGAACTCCCGTCGCTGCAGAATCAACGGACTGGGGTTAATTTTATTTCAACGTTGCCACTTGTATGCTGGAAAAGTTGAGAAAGAAAAAAGGGAAAACTGACTGATTGGTACACTGCAACAGGAATCACTTTCCAGTGAAGTCTTTATTTTCTGTAGAGAAAAGAATCTGTCACTAGGCAAGATAGAGACAAGAAATCTCTTGTTTTACTGTTCGATTCTAGTGGCGAAATCTGCATATTCTGCCCTCTTTCAAGATATTGTGGCGTGTTTATAACAAAAAAATCCTGTGACAGGTGAAACTGCATGACTAACAAAAGGAATTATCTCATCTTCTGCTGTCCAAATTACCTTCTCATTTCAAGAAAAATAAGACTTTAACATCAGATATGAGATTAAAAGACTTATTGGGAGTGATTTTTTTTTTCTTGCAGGGAGGGGAAGCGTAAGGAAATAAAGAGAAATGAGAATGATATCTCTCTCATCCCTCTTCCAGTCACCCAACCTGGCCTCTCAGCCTCTCAGTGCTGAAAGGAGGGAGTGAAAAAAGATGAGAATGAGGGATGATTTAAGGGGGAAAGCCAGCACCGTGCCCAGGGAGGCCTTGTGCCTACTGAGCGTGCCCAATGAGTGGCGGAGACTGAGGCGTGTTGGATCTATAAGCAAAGTATTTATCCTGCCAGAGACCCTGAGAGATTAGCCTCCGCAATGGTGATTTATACCGACACACAGCCATCCTTTACCTTACACTACAGACACCCTCTCTCTCCCCCTCTCTCTCTATCCCTTCATTCCCCGTGGATTGTGTCTGTCAGTGGGCCCTGATGCCCAGTTAGCCTCCAGCTATGATATTTGATCATAGTAACTACTGACTCTGTCACCTCCATTTCTTTTCTGTTCAGATACATTATATATAAGGCTGCTGAGACTTGGATGTATGGTGGATAGGGTAGGAATCATATGGAGATGGATTAAAACAAGTCTGATGAATAGAGCAGCTTCAGCTTCTGACACGTAGGATGCGGGTTTATTTAGCTTCTTGACAAGCTGGTTGTCTCCCTGTATAAACATGACAGTGTGGAATATATCACAGTAATCAAATGTATGCGATGTGGTTAAATTGTAGTTATATAAAACTGAGACTAGTGCCAGTTACAGAGGAAAGAGTGTAGAGTGTGGAGATGTAGGCAAACAGTGTTACATGTTTATGAAGACATATACTGGTGGTGCTATTTTTGGGGTTGAAACTGCAGAACTTTGCTGTGAACTTCCCGATTAATTCTTGACGTTGAGTTAATTGTTAGTGTTTACAAGAGTCCAGACCTTTAAATCCACCCACTCCACTGATTGGTATGGCATCATGGTATTAAACAGTGGTTTCTCGGTTATAAAGCAATTGATCCAACGAGCACCGTGAGGGATTTGTGATTAGCCAGTCAGTGCCATGGAAGGGACTAACGCCACTGTCAATCTGTTATCAATCTGTGTGCTTGATAACATGAATCAAGGAAGAGTAATAAAAACAATGATGACCATTATTAACAAAATAAACACTGGAGTTGGGTCAATTTCAAAATTTGCCAGTCCCATTCCGTTTATGACCTTAAGCTGGTTTAATTTGGTGCAAACTGACATTTGTCATTATGACACATTCAAGCACATTAAAAAGTAGCCTTCATCAGCAATCTGTGCCAATGGCATCACGGAGCTCTGGGAAACAGTGTTTACCACACAAAGACAATACTTGGGTGGACTGCCATGCTACAGTTACAGCCACCAAATTATATTTAGCAACTAATTTTAACTTTTTTTTTTTTTTTTTTTTTTCATTTTTTGTATCCGTCCCGTATAATGATGCCATCTGCAATCACTTATCTCCCATCGCTTCATCATACATGCTCTGTGGTCAACACAGAGAGAGTGAGAGATATGTTCAGGGATAATAAAAGAACATTAGAGGAGGCGGCATAATGCAAGATGACAACATGATTAACATAATACGATGTTTGTATATAAACTGACTTTACTAGTGTCTAACAGACTGTGTGCAATTTACTGCAGAGGCAAACGCCAGCAATGAAAGACAGGGGCAGAAGCTTACAGTGTTTGTTTACAAGTAAGTTCCGTAAGTGTTTTCTGGGGTGATTAGACGACATATGGCAGACAAGAAAACTTTCCTCTTAAATTCGGTATACCAGTCCTGTCCGACGTTTGGCTTAATATCACACCAGTTTGCTCATTTTTACACGAGCCTATCCCTAATGGACGCTGCTATTGCAGCCATCATGTCTTCTCATCTATCAAATCAGCCCTGGGTGATATTAACCATGCAATTTATTATGTATTTATTTATTTATTTATTTTAAAACAAAGCCAATGCCAGTTTAACACCAGACTTCACTGAACATTTGAGCAGAGCATATTGTCAAGTCTTATGTTGTCAACGGTGCATTTCACTTCTATTACAAGCCAGCCAGTGGGATGTGGCCGATCATGTAAGCCTCTATTTGCCCCCAATGTAGGCCCCACCCCCACCCCCAACCACAGTGCATCACTGCTGTAATTGGCTGGGCTCAAACAAATACAGTGTGACAGCTAAAAGCAGCAGACAAGTTGGGACATTATGCTAATTATGAGATGTCATTACATCTTTAAGGGAATGGCTGGTGGGCTCAGAGAAAGGAAGGAGGATGTCGGCAGAAGCCATATCAACACAAGCTCAATCCATTAGACACCCCACTCTGTACCCCCACAACCCCCCTTCCCTCTTTAACATCTCACCCTTGACACTAGCACCCTACAGGCCTGTAATTGTCTAGTCTGACCCAGTTATGCAAACACACTAGTGCTTTGACAAATAACATCAAGGCCTCACCTCAACAGGTAATGATCGAAACTGTTACTAATGAAGGCAAGCATGTAATTGACACCTTCTTGGTTTAACTTCATTTTGTTATTACACAAATAGTTGTATCAAAAGCTATGCATGCTAAAGTGTAAGCCACTCTACAATACCCATGATCCTCAGCCACCTTCATCAGTCATCAGTCAGAGCCCTTGAAAATGTATGATTCTCTTCAACCCTAAAACATAAACTGTACCAACAAGGCAAAATGCATAGTGTTGAAAAATAGGGTCATCATCTGTGAGGCTAAAATTTGCAGGTTGTTTTTTTAACCCACAAATTTCTATAACACTTTGAACAAATAACCCTTTGTTATTGTAAGGCAAAGAGAAAAATGGAATGAAGAAAATAAGTTGTCATCATCAATTGTATAACCTTTACTAAAGATTAACCTATAGCCCAGATATATTGTATTTGCAGTCATGCAATCCCACATTCAACAGTCGAAATTAAAAGACTGCCCTATTGCCAGATTCATACCCCTCCAGGTTTTAGGCTTTTAAATACTTTCCAGAGTAAGACAAGGAAATTTGATCAGGTAACATTGATTGTAGATGCCTCAGCCCATTTGCTAGCAAAAAATGTTGGCATTGTGTGTTTCTGCAAACAACCAATACCTTTATGAGCAATATTGTTTTGTCCATGACAAAGTAATATGATGTTAAAAGTTGCGTAGGTCCCCTGCCAGATTTTTGGGACCAACCCAGCAACTTTAAATCAGGAGACTAGTATTTGTGTCTCATTGTTGGAAGTTTTGTACAGAAGTAGTGTTTTAAGCCTAACCCTTTTTCCCCCTAATCTTAACCAAGTCGTTTTGGTGCCTAACCTTAACCAAAGCCTTAGGAAGGACGTGTCTTTTTAGTGTTTTATGGTGTTTAAAATGATCATATTCAGCATATTTATGGTTTTAACAAACATACAATGGCAACATTTATTTTGGGTTACTGCTTAATCTATCACATTTTGCAATATAGCCTGATGCAGCTCATGGTTTTCTACCAACATGGCAGTAAACAAAAACAGTCACATGATGCCTGGAACTCTATATAAAGTGGAAGTGTGTGTGTTCTCACATTTAATGGCTTTGCGAAATGATGGTTGGTGATTCTCTCTGTGAGGTCACTGAAAATGACCTGTCAGCTTAACATGAGGCAGGCCTCGATGCACACACGTACACACACAATTTATGAAGTCATTGTAATGAAATATCTATCAAATATGACTTAGAATTGGTTTGATGTCTAACTAAAGATGTCATACTGTGAATCTAAGTGTATTTGAATGGCCAAATTAGAGTATAAACTACCGCGGGTGCTGATAGCGTTATTGCCGTGTCGCTAAGGCAAATGAGACAATATCTGATATTTTCTCCCACAGTGACAACAGGTAGAGTGGGTAATCAGCAACAGCAAAGGCATTCACACACACACACGGACTCACACATTCACACTCAGGCATAGAGCATTCATCTCTCACTAATCTAACCACAGGGATCCCTCACAGTTTTGGCCCCTAATAGCAGGAGCTGTCAATATGGACAAGGTTAGTGAACCCAGGGCCATAACAAGCCAGACCCCCGCCCCCCACCACTATACCCCACATACACACAATAAACACACTGCCTGGGCTTGCACACCGCCTGGCTTTGATCACACACATGAACATTATGAGCGTAATTTTGCAAAAGTAGACAAAATAGCGATGAATGTGTGCTGTGTACACGCCTTAATACACCTCAGTCTGGTGCTAATTGAATTTTATCCATTATACTCCAGGCTCCACAGTGGTATAAAGCACAACATGGCATATAATTAACCATTCATTTTCAATGGCATAATATTATATAGATGTTATCACCAGGCCTCTATCAGGGGACTTGTATTGACGAGCTCAATACGCTCATCTGGAGTGAAAATCTGAATGTATAGAGGAGGTGCATGTGTTTTCTCTGCCCATAACTGAGATTAAATTAGAGTAAAAAAAAAAAAAAAAAAAGTCAAAAGAAGAAGAATCATCATGCCGATAATAGGATTATTGTTTGTTGTTTGTTTGTTATGGATGGCGGATTAAAAAGAAAACCAGGGTTAAACGCAGGGAAGATTAGCACAGGCTGCGTAGTTATCGCCCTGCCGTTTCATAAAATTAGCAAACGCAACAGACTGAGAGCTCATTTGCATGAGGAGATAACGCTGGCATTGTTGTACGAGTGTTGCTGCTAATTAGAGGTTGTGCGAATACTGTTATGATGAATTAAACCCTTCATCATTAACACTGAGAAAACTCACAAATGATTGGACAGAGGGGGGAATAGCTGAAACAGGAGCTTGAGAGAGTATTTACAGGGTGTCAAGTTGACTGACATCCCCCCCAAAAAAGCGTCGAGGGAGGGGCAGCCTTCCCTCACGAATATTATCAAAGTCAGTAAAGCCCCAGATTGAAATATTATGGGGTTTAATAAGACTTGGGGGGTGTGACCTGCTTCTGTGCGATGGTTGTGTGCCTTCTGGATGTGATTGGTGTGTGTGTGTGTGTGTGTCTGTGTGTGTGTGTGATATGGGTTTCTGTACCATACTGTATGTGTGTTTGCTTTATCTAAAGTGGTTAATTAAATAGGAGAGTGGAATTGTCATTTAGTTTTAATTATGTGCCATAAATGAGGAGAGCAGCCGGCTCGCTCTCCCTCTCTCTATGAACTGGTCCTTCAAAAACATCAGTGAATAAAACCTAATATACGGTTCAGTTCGAAGTTATGCAATCTGACGAGGGTAGTGGGGGTGGAGAGAGGGGGGTGGTGAAAGCAGGAGAGGTGGGGGGGGTAAAAAGGGAGACGGTGCTAATTAAAGTCAGCTCTCTGTCAGTTCTGGTGGATAAACACTTCAAGAAGCTTTGCAGATAGACGAGAGATGCCTTTGTGTCAGGGAAATCTCTCTTACGTGGAAACGTACTCCGCAAAGGGTGACAATCCCCAGGGAGAAAGCGTCTGATAAGGACCTTGTCTCAGTTTTTAAAAAGCCAGAACAGGCCTCATTAAGGACCAAAGTCATATAGATATGCCCTTCGTCTAGTTTCTATAGCCAGCAACAGAAAAACAATGGAAACACATGGGCTGCAAATTGTGTTGCCAACACATGTATGTTATGTTTTGAAAGGGAAAAACATAAATTAAAGCTTTTCTTATCTCTCAAATGATTTGATTTACTGTAAAATACCGTATAGAAATATTTTGTCTGGCTTCTACAAAATAAAAATTAGCATCTACTTAACAGAGAATTAACAAAGTGGTAAGTGGTTGCTTAAGATGCTTTCTAAAAGCCTTTACAATTTGTTTCTAACAACAAATTGAAGAGGTACTTCATGTTGAATAATAACATTATGAAGTTGTAGAAAACAAACAGTATTTTAGCCCCAAACTTTGTTTGATATCTATCTTTTGGCCAGTCTAAAGTAACCCCATCATTACTGGAGAAATGTGTCAAGGTGATTTTTCAGTGCCTTGCCATTATTCCCCTAATTCAAATTTAGGCATGCTTACATGCACAGAGTGATAGCATGCCAATATTTGACTTTATAAAAGTTTTGTTATCCTGCTGACAAACTGGACAAACCTAGCCGTAGGAAAAAAAAAAAAAAAAAAGCGTTCACAATGTCTGGCTGAGTAAATAAAGCGAAACAAAATGGTCATGTTTTTTAAGCACTTTCCTAACTAGAAAATGTTTGAAGAGAGCCTAGAATTTTACATTAAATTAAAGCTAATATGGTTGTTATTGTACTCACAATGTATTAAATGTTTTTAAAGTGCTACAGTTAAAGATAGTGGAAGATGTGTTATACTTGTTGGGGTCATTGGCAGCACTGTGCAGTGGTTGGATCATGGCCACATGCAGCGTAACTCTGTCTAATAATGCTTAAATGAGCACCTCTTCAAGTGTTACCAAATGTTTTAAAAATGTCAGAAATGTCTACTTTACATAAAATCAGGGGTTAATGGCAAAGTAACCTCTTTCACTTTGCCAGCCGTTGATCCTCTGCTCATTTGTCTCCTTTGCTTTGCTGAAGTTATTGTGTTACTTCCTGGTCAGCAGATACAGCCGGGGCCTCTGTTCTTGTACATGTTGGTTGAGGGATGAAATGAGCTGCTGCCGCAGCTCTGAGGGGCCCCGTGCCTGCAGGCAAAGCTGACCCCGCCGTCCTTTTCCGACTGTCTGCGATGAGGCGGCGATCCTCGCTTCAGGCTACAAACATACAAGGGGGTAAGGAGGAGGGGAGGGAGGAGGCCAAGACTGCATGGGGCAAGGCTTAATTTGCCTGTTTTGTCACTAAATTTAAAAAGGGAGCTGCTCAGAAGTGTAACATTTTACACAGTGTTTAATCCCACTCTGTCATGGCAAACAAGGGGCTAATGGGGAAAAATGGGGTGAGGGAGTCGGGGTGGGATGGTTGAGAGGTTTTCCCTAAAGTGTGAGAAGCCAGTTGACTGGTGTTTTGCATGGATATTTGCATCATCGACACAGCCAAATCTGCAGCTGTTTATAATTTGAAATATAAATGGATATTTTAAGTATTACCTTTTTAATGTTATTTTCTATGTTTTTTATGTTATTTTCTGAAATATTAACTGATTGACTGGCATATTAATAATTTCCTCTTGCACTTGTATAGAACACACCAGAGATATGTTGGACCAACAGTAAGCATCTGTGGCCCTAGTTTTTGCAATGTGTCCCATACCGTTGGCACTAATTGGCCCTTGCTGGCCCAGTTTAGCATTGTTGAATTGGCGGCGAAATACATTAGTGAGAGAAAGCACTCTGATTGGCTGTTCAGCTTAGCGCATCAGTGCATGATTTGAGAAACGGAAGTCAGGAAAGAAAGCAAACAACTAGTCAAGAGAGCTCACACAGAAGGCATTTTCCTTCATCTCATCTGATCATTCCAATGCCAGAATTTCAGAACAACATCAACAAAGGACAATGGTGTTAAAAATCTGTAACATTACTTTGTTTCATTTATGGATTGTAACAATGGTTTGTATATCTGTAGTCTTAGATGTTCCGGTTTCCATCTTTTTAATGAAGAATAGACTACCACTTCCTTCTGGTATTGAGAATTATTAATTATTTTTATGCAGGCGCAGAACAGATATGCTCATTGGCAATTAGCACTAGTCATTGTGTAGTTCTAGTGTTCATGTGCACCTGGTGTGTTCAAGTGCACCTTTATGCCTTGACAGAGGCAACAAGAGCGGTGCTACAGTCAGCCTACATGATTGCTATTTCTTTATGTTGGTTAAGGGTTTCTGGATCATTATAAAGTGTGTGGAAACACCAGAATCTGCTATTAACATCCTGTTTCCTTCCTTCAGTTAACACTGCTTTTTTACACTATCAGGGCAATCTTTCCCTAACCCTTTAAAGGCACTGACAAATGGGTGCCATGCCATTGTTCTGACATCCAATTTATCTGACTGCCCAATAACCTTGAACCATAACCAAGTTGCTTATGTGCCTAAACCTAACCATTCCGCTCTTCAGTTTGGACTACTGGTCTGTCTGAACCATATGTGTTGGTCGAATGGGATGCTGGTGCAGTCCCTGCCAACTGGTGAATTTTATTGTTTGTGTACTTTATGAGAACTTGTATTGTTCTTGTTAAAGTTGTTACTTGTAAATTAAAGTAGCAAAACAGAACCGAAGATAGAAATGCGATGCTAAAGATGACCCACATTGACTGTTTGCCTCCCTTTTTATGCTTCCCTGAATAACTTGTAGGTGCTAATGTAGTAGCTGTCACTGTATCCTAAGTTAAACGAGAATTGCACTGATTTTACAGTTATCGTTATACTTGTGATTATCACCAACAGCAGAGTTTACTCACCTTTTTATTTACTACTCTAACACTGTGCATCGCGTCCTAGTAGCTGTGAAAAGGAGAGATAGCAAATAAAAAGGTATTTGGTGAAGGGTTTTTTTGGAACTACACCACATTTCTCTTTGAGTGACAGCCAGCAGTATTTTCAAGGCTTTCCTTCCTAGTGTAGCCCGGGCGACAAACTGCACATCACAAGCCGGCCAAGATGGCATCCATCGCACAGCCCTGCCACTGATCTCACCGCCATCGGCCGCCAATCAGACTCATCACATAGCTGCCTTCTGCTTGCTGACAGCAGCCAGGGCCAAGAAAGTTAACTCTTCCTCCACCAGTCTGGACAAAAAAAAATACTAGAATAACTGGCTCTGTCTGTGTCTCACTTTCTCTTTGTTTCTGGTCAGACTGTATCTGCAGAAAACAGGACTGAACCACAGCAAGCGATCACTCTCTCCAGGATCCACCTCAGCTTTCTCACTGTCACCAGGACAGCAATGCAGCTGTGTTTTTTTGTGTGCTTTTTTTTTTTTTTTCATTTTTTACAGCTAGGCCAGTCTTATCATCTCAGTTTGCATACACAATACTGTGGTGAATTATTGTGTGAATGTAGTGAACATCTCTAACTTAATTGGGAATATTGAATAGCAGATAATTAGATATTTGATGTGACACGTGGCGTCTAATGGGCTTGATGCAGTGGTCTCATGTTGTTCCCATAGCGAGAGGGATTTTTGATGTGTTGTCAGGCCCCAGTGTAAAAATAACTGAAGTGACAGCAGTGACTTGGTTGTCAGTGTTGTCGAGGCTGGTGCGGATTTTCACAGCCGTGGGTCCTGTGTATGTGTGTGTACGCCTGTGTATATGCGTGTTTGTGTGTGTGTGTGTGTGTGTCTATGCCTGCACTTGTATATGTGTGTGTGTTTGTGCACGGCAATGTTGTGGGTGACAGTGCTGATCGCTGTGTGATGACAGCCTATCATTGTCGCTGTGCAAGAGTGAGAGTGGCAGGGGGGCCTTTTTGGCATGTGTTTTCTCCACGCCTTCATCTGTGTCTATGGCACTCCGAGCTTGGCTTAACAAAGGAGAAGCAGGGTGGTGAGGTGGGGGGGTACTGGGTGCCGGATGTCAGAGGCTGGGTGGGGCTAGCCGTGGAGAAAATGTGTTGGTATCGCAGTCACATGGTGTCACTTCCATCCACGGTTCAGGAACAGGAAGCAGAATTCACAAACTCTGTGGGGCAAAAGTCACCATGGCAACCAGCATCTTTTTTAAACTCTTCTTCTTGTATGTTTGCATAATGCTGCAGCTAAAACACTGCTTACTAACTATCATTCATATTTATAGGGGACCTGTTATGCTCATTTTCAGGTTAATAAAGGCTTACATGCTTTAATGTTCAATATATTTTTCTCATACAGTCAGTGTTGAAATGCCTGTATTGTGACCTGTCTCTTTAAGCCCAATGGGTGAAAAAGCCTTGTCTGCTCTGATTGGTCAATCAGTCTTTCTCATCTGGGATCTCAAACGTCTGTCATAGACTGTTGCAGGTGTGAGTTCGTATTTCTGCACTTTGCGTTCCCTCATCTTTTAGTCGCTTAATGTTTTGCTCTACAACATAAAAAGATGTCAGTAAACCCTGTTTGAGAATTTGAACCTTTTGCATCTCTTAAAAAAGGCAGTTGCTAACAAGTGGCTAAATGACACCACAGGTCAGACAGATGTTACCATCATCTCCAGCATAAAGCAGTAGCGATGTGGAAACCATGTAGCCATGGTATTGTTTATTTATAGCCTAAAGGTAGTTTTTTACTCCTGGGGATTGCAAGTGAATTTCATTTATGAAGATTATCTTGCTGAACATGTAAGTACCATAAACTTCTCTTTGGTTTTTTGTCAAGGGAACCAGGGCGATGCTCACTTCTGGGTTGGCCCACAGTATGTCATTACTGCTACATTACAGCCAGAGCAGCCTGATGAATTACTAACTAGTGCCAATCAAATATGTTCCAGCAGGAATCTAATCTAAAACTAGGGAGAAATTAGCAACAGCAGTTACCAAGAATACAAGTTTCCATGATGTTTGCATGTAGCTACAGGTAGCAGTGGAATCAATATAGCGGAGTAGAGCTGGACTTTAAATGAAGGAACATAATTCGTAACTGGGGGAAACTAACAACATTTGCACCCAACATTACAAGTTTCCTTGATGTAAGCATGTAGCACTGTATTTAATGTAAACACAGCAATAACATGCCTGGAACAGATAACCATATATAGAAATCCATCACAATGGAGTATTCAGTGTTTTGCTCCCAGGGACTACTTTAACAAATGTTCACTGCATTATTTGAAACTTCAGCCATGTTTAAAATGCATTGTAAAATAAGATATGGGACGGAAATAGGCAAACATATAATATTGTTTACAGTAGTTGCTGTAATTGCAGCAGGTTTGGTTCATGTTATATGTATATGAGAATCCAGAAACCAGTTCAGTTGCACCAAGACTCATCACTGCATTTATGCATTGGTTCAGCTGTGTTTCATATGGCAAAAGTACCAAGCCATCCTGACATTATCAACAAGTGCCATGTGGGAACAGTCATTTCTTTCTCTGGTCAGAAATTTGGTATGGGGAAGGACTTTTGTAAAAACTTGCCTTAAGCCATTATTCACAGTGTGTTTCAAACAGACGGATTACATGATTCTCTGTCAAAACAAAGCTCTGCAGTGCTGGTCTGGAAACACTACGGAAAGCCTCTTTCTTTGTGCTGTTATTACTGTGTTCATATGAGGGAAAACCAACCAAAACAGCATTTCTGTGAACAACCTACTGTAAGAGCGAAGATGCCCAGAAAGGGTTTCCTTGGCATTCTTATGAACCAGCATGCTTCATTTAAAATTGCCCGTAACGGCTGTTGAAAATCAACATACAGCACACACACACAATGGGTAGAGTAAAATTATCCTGGTGAAGTGACAAGGAAGTGACAGGCTGTCCATTAAATCAACACCCTGGAACTGCAGCTTCCTACCTTCTTACCACTACGGTGATGCATGGCCATTAGCTGGACTGTCTGCCCATCTGTACTCTCCACATTCACCAAAGCTTTCACTCTTCTGCAAACTCCTCCACGGGGAAAGCAATATGAAATAGATCATAAACAGTAATTGTTCTCTCTGATTGTCTAACCTGTCAATCCTGTTTATATAAATAATAAAAAATAATGCATAATAAATGTGAACTTTTATACGTGTATTTATGGTTGCCACTTCTCATTCCTCTGCTTTTATTTCTTCTCAAGTTCAGGTTGAGTTTACATTTTCCTTCTCAGTTATTTATACCAGACATACTGTGACAAAACCTGTCATTTACTGTTTTATCAAAGGAGAAGACAAACTTTTCAGATGCGTCAGAGACAATTCACTGCATTTTGTAAACTCGGAGCATCGTGAGAAACGTAAGCTTCTCAAGTGCGGAGGCAGTTAACCTTTGATAAACAGATGGACAACTCCAACTGGCGCTGTGAAATTAACAGGCTCGAAATAACAACGGGACAATTACATGCATGCTGCCTACAATGGCAGTCTGCTTCATTTTCCCTTAATTTTACTTGTGTTTCTGAAAACTGATATCACAGGGGTAAGGGGTTCTCAAAGTTAGGACTTGGGGCCACCTAAGGGAAATCAGCGAGCAAGTGAGGAAAGTGACATTTAGAGAATATATAATGCCTATTGTAATTGGTGCCATGCTGTGACAGTCCAATACTCTGAAGAAGTGATCTTTCTCTAACCGTAACCAAGTGGTTTATGCGCCTAAACCTAAACCTAAACATTCCTTAGACACTTTGTCAAGGTCCTCAGTGCCTGATACCATTTTACAAAGCATCCTTCTGCGTTGGTTTTTTGGTTTTTGGTTTCCAGTTACATACATAGTGACTTTTCAAAATAAGATGGTTTAAAGAAAACAGTTAACTTTAAGTTTTAAAACTTCTCTAAGGTTAGGGTAAAATAACAGAGTTGTGGCCAAAAACAACTACTTATGCACATAACTCCTGGATTTTGTAGGTTGCCCTGAACGGACCTTTGTGCTCTTTATATTACATGCGTTACTAAGAATCGAATACTGCCACAGATGATTTTATATTGGAGTTATGGATGGATGCATATACAGTAAAGGCTACCTTGTGCATCAGTATCAAATGCCAAGTTTCGTCACAAAGCATAGATTTCTGACTGATGGAAGTGAGCAGAAGAATAAGCACATTGGCAGTCGCTGGACTGCTCTGTGTATTTGTCAGACTATTGCGCCATTGGTCTCATATAACTGTGTTGGACCAATGGGCTTTAAATGACTGGTTTCCCTTTAAACTGACACTGTACTTCCCAGAGGAAACATACCTACACATAGCTTACTTACATGAGCAGAGGAGGAAGTCAGAAGAGAAGAGACAAAGTCTGTGTAGGATGGAAGTCGGACTGAATGGATAGGTCAAACAATCTCAGGACTTTCACCCAGGAGACCACTGTTTGTGTCCAGTATAAAAAACAAAAGGCAACGTTGAGTTGTTTTAACATAACTAAGTTAAGTTATTTCACATACTTAAGTCATTTTTACCCAAAAACCTGTGTTGAATTTGACAAAAAAAATCAACTGCCATTTGAAATTTTGCAGACAGATGAGAATTCATGGTTCACCCGTAGAATCACAAATAAAGATCACAGCATTCATGCCACACAAAGCACATATGTCAGTTATTTATCTCAGCAACAAAAAGGCCTCTCTTGATAGTCTTCTGTCTTCATTGCAGTCCAAGAAACCCCGTCAGCAACCTCTGACTACAAAAACCAATAATGTTAATGGAGGGTCACAAGGGAGGAGTGATTGAGCTGGTTGGGGGTAATGCAAGGATACTGCTTCCAAACAAACACATTGAAGTTCTTTACAGGATGCGAATGAATGTACAATACATGCCCCTAAGGCCCAAATCCTCTGGGAAATAATCATTTTATAAAAGTCTAAACAGCATTTAGAGCTTTACACGACACTAAAACTCTCCATAAAAAGCTTTCATTGCAGGTTTTCCAGACTGTTGAAAAAATCCCCCACACCCTATAGGAATTATTTCTGTGGCCACACATTTGATCTTAAAGTAATATTAACAAAAACATATTGACTAGTTGCGGTCAGAGAGGAACCACCATGAGAGCAGTGGAGGTTATATCATCTGTATCCTGTCCTGTATGAGATGTGTTGTCTAAATTGTAATAAAGGTATAACACTAAATGGGGTTTCTTGCCACAATTATGTAATAAGCAAACAAACAAAACAACTCTGTCTTTGTAAACTTATTTGTGCATATGTGTGTGGGGCTTAAAGACTGCGTGTCTGGAGGAGATCATTGTGGATGGACAAACAAAGACTGTCAGTTCAGATACCACTGTTGGTGTCTCATGTGAATTTGAAGATAAACTTGAGTTATGTTACAAAGGTGCTTTAACCCAAATCATGATCTTTTCCAAAACCTAACCAAGTACTTTTGTTTCAATTCACAATGTTAAGCATCTGTTTAAAGCTGTAAGCATTACCATGTAAAATAATAATAAATGCTCCATAACCTACTAGTAGGTGTAAAAGGCCCCTTGTAACCCAGATTTAAGAGGCTGATAACCACGTTTCGTCAGGTCATAGTTGTGTGGTTGCGACGTCAGTGTGACCATTTTCTGGTTGAAGATGTGGAAAGCTGCAGATATTGACAGTGACACCAAGAGATATAGGTGCAAAATTGAAATACATAAAACATACCTGAAATTACAAGATGCTTATGAGTGAACTTTAAAATTACACCCTTAAAGCTTCAATATGCAATTTTCTCATTCCAAACAATAATGCAATGCTGTCATTACAGTGGAATTCCTTCTGTGTTCACTGCAAGTTGTTTTTCTTTTTTTTAAAGATTTTTTTTTTGGCATTTTTCATGCTTTATTGAAAGTGATAGATAGAAAGGGGGAGACAGAGGGGAGGACATGCGGCAAAGGGAGCTCAGGCCGAATTCGAACCCAGCCCCTCCGCAGCAAGGACTCAGCCTTAATGGTAAGCGCTCTACCAGTGTGAGCCACCGGGACGCCCTGCAAGTTGTTTTTCTGATGGTGTTTAGCACGTCAGCAGAGGAACCGCTAGCCTAGTTGCTGCTAACATTTGCTCACCTTGGTATTCTGATAACTTATGATTGAGATGTTCAGGAGATTTTTACCAGGAGCTGAATTATCAGCAGAGGTCTCCTCCAATCCAACAGAAATGGTCCCAGTGATTTAAACAGTAAAAACTCTTAATAAAGTAGTTGAACCTTAAAGTTCTGTGTTTCTCAGATGCTGTTCAGCATGCCAGTGGAGGGACTAGAGCTAAGCTGCCACTAAAGTTCGCTTAGCTTGCTTCTCTGACAGCCAGGTGTCTGATGACTGAAGTCCTTCATCCTCCATGTTGTTGTACGTTGTGTTAACTCTTCATGTTTTAATTGGTCTTTCTGAACAGCCTGAGCTCACACTATTCAAATCGTATTAAAAACAAGCTGGCTACAGTTGAAAGCATCTGTTGACAAAAGCCATGAGGGAAATCGGACTGTGGATCTGCCTAAACTGCAAGACAGCTGGCAAAAATTTCTGAGATGCCAGTAATCCATTCGATCATCCGAGAACCAATCGTAGTTCATTAGCTGATTAATCAGGCGTTGTGACCCACATCAAACAGCAACTGATCTGGCTGAATCTGTACAGTGTCTGACCAGCTTTAGGGTTCATGGCAACAGACATGATATTATCATTTCCCATCAAGCACCAGCATCAGTACAGTAATATCACTGGACAGGTGACCTACAGGCCTATAGGACCTCCGGATCCTCATCCATGTTTGCCCGGGATGAGGCCTGTCCAGAAAAAGGCCCTGAGGGTCCATACTGTACCTCACAGTCATGTCTAATTTCGGTTACTGCGGCAACGACAGGGATTAGGAGCCTGATGAGGGAGGGGCTCCTCTAACAAGACTGGTCAAATGCATAATTCATGTAAACGAGCCAGGAAAGGGGGGGGGGGCAAGAGTAGTTGATGCGTGATGAGCACTTTCCAAAGACACACATACTCGCAGCAAAAATCACAAATAACACTAGAAGCTAACCATGAGCGAATTGATATTGCAATATTAATGTTGATATTAACTAATTTGTAAAACATTACCACAAATGCATATTCACCAATTCTAGTTAAACATAGTCATAATCTCACCATATGTGCCTTTATAGCCATGCTGATTTACAAAAAAGCTCAGACTCACTCACAAACACAATATATCTAATTAACGCTGTATTCACTAAAGGAAAAATCATGTGAAGCTGATGACAGCGGTGCTTTAACACCACACAGAAGCTGAAGCTTGGAAAACAATCACAAGCATTAGAATGACAGCAGGTCATGTCAACAATATTAGTCATTTTTACTCATGACCAGATGTCTTAAGGGACAAGATTATGGCTGTGATTTCACTGTGACTCAACAAGCATATCACCAAAGCGTGAACGTGCGTGTGTGTGTGTGTGTGTGTGTGTGTGTGTGTGTGTGTGTAGAGTCTGGGTGTCTGCATTAGTGAATTTGAATGCACTTGTTTATGTATATGTTGCTTCTCAGTGGACATGACAAATGTGTCGCCCCTTCAGTGTATGCTACACCAAAATGCTGCTATCTACCGCCCCTCAAACACACACACACACACACACACACATACATACACACACACACACACACACACACACACACTGCCACCTCTGCGCCCTAGCTCCCCCCCCCCACCTGCATAATAACCCCCCCTCTGTCTTCCCTGCCAGAGCGCCCATGTCCAAACCAAACACAACAGATCAACAACTCGGCATGCAGATCGTGTCACAGGATAAATTATGCGCAGCATGTCAGCTTCATACGTGGGCTCTCGGCTGGCTGTCCGTGACATGTGTCAGGGTGCCCCTGCATCTCCGCCGTGCAACGCTAATGACGTGATGCCGGGTTAGCCTCCGATGCACCCCACCCCACCCCGCCTCTCCGCCTGCCCTCAGCCACCCCAACCCTTCTACCCCTTCACCCACTCCTCCACCACCCCCACCCATCACGCGACGATGAGACAGTGTGTCACCTCCAGAAGGGCGGAAGGGGAAAAAAATCTGGTTTTAAGGGGATAAAGATGGACAACAGTGTCTGGTCCAGTGTGAGAGAGTGGTGGTTGATGACTGAGGCCCTTTAGATAGAACAGTTTGACCAATATGAAATTATGAAGGTCAGTAGTATTATTAAGTACTGGCACTCAGTATCTTGAACAGATTTAATATGTACATTTTAATTTTAAACAATGTTTTTCCCCAAAAAATTTGTTAAATGAAAAAATATATAATTTCCTTCCCATTTCCTTTACCATTTCCAGGAATGATAACATAATATTTTAATATATTATTATGATGATTATTAATAATCATAAATATTGCTGTTGTCTACATTATTGCATTCCTTTTTGTGATTATTTTTTAAATATTGAACATGTCTCAAAAAATCAAAAGTCACACAACACAAAAGTTCTGGTACCTTCTGTGGTAGTTTTAATTTTTTTTAAATACAGTGACGATACTGGCATCATATGAAATTAAGAATCTGCTAAATAAGCTAGTTAGGCTAAATTTAGATGAGGAAAGACTGGCATGGCCATTCTCAACGCTCAATTCATTGACACCTGCTGGACTAGATGATGATTTTAGTTGTAAATCCTTCCTCTGAACAAGTTTTGAAATATAGAAAAATGATGACATTTGCCAATTTAACCTGCTTTTAGTCATTGTCATATCATCAGAAGATGTATATGGGACCTCAGAAAGTTAATTACCATGTGACGCTTTAAGCCAATCACCTGCTAAATCTTGTGACATGACAGGACTTCTAGTATCTGTCATGCCCTGATGAAGGCCGAAACGTAAACATGTTTTTTTCAAGATGGTCATAATAAATCGATAAATTTGTCACCTTGTTTGTGAAGATCTGTGTGTGTGCTACCTTTTTTATTTATTTTTTTTTTTTTACCTCTGGTTGTTCAACAGTGAAAGTATTTTCAAAGGGCTCCCTCTCACCTCAAGATATCTGAATGAAATGGGTTCTGTTACTATGGGTACCCAAGAGACACAATATTAATTATTACAAGCTATGGTCTTAAAAAATGAAAAAAAGGAAGAAAAAAAATATATATATACATATATATATATATATATATACATATATATACATATACATATATATATATATATATATATATATATATATATATATATATATATATATATATATATATTCATTGGTTGACAGCAATAATAATAAATTGTGATCAGTACAAAAAAAAAATCCATTCGGAGGTATACAACATCAAACCAAATGCCAAAGGCTAGTATCAGCTCTGTATATTGGTCTAACCCTTTTACATACACAACATGACATGTAAGACCTTTTTAAAACAATTTACCGGTCTCCCCTTCCTCCTTCTCTCAACCTCCCCCTCCCCTCAAATCTCTACCTTCTCTTCCTGCTCAAGATGGTGCATTTTTTATTTATGCCCTCTTTTTTTTGTTTTTAGTCTTTGTATGCAAATCCTGTCTGACTTGTCTGAATTATGTGTGTCTGTCCGGGAGCCTCTGTGATTCGGAGTGACTGAGGATTGCACACACGGTGATTGCATCCACTGGGCCTACTCTGAGCCTTGCATAAGTAATTGAGATGTCAGTATGTGTTCTCATATTCCCACAACAAAACTGTAGGAAAACATGCACTGTTGAAGGTCATTTGAATAATTCCTTAATGGAAGGGAGGCCTTGTTTTTCGGGATGCATGAAAAAGCAAATGTCAATGATCAAAATCAAGCAGCATCATATCTCATGGAGGCAGCACTGATTCCTGGAGCACTTCGCCCTCTATCTCCTTCTCTTTCTCTCTGAAAAGATAGATAAGGGATAAGTGTCTTTGTGCATATCAAACACAACACAAGCCACTATTTCTCAAGGGTCTTTTTGAAGCACAAATTGGTTTTGAGACATTTTCTATGTTGACCTCTTTGATTTGAAATAGGAAATGACAGGGACATGGTAGTTCTCATATTCACAAAACCACTGGGAGGTCAATGACTGAATCATACATATACACGCAGGATAATGGGAAATATGTCATTAATCTTTCATATGTGGAATATTATTGTAGCTATAGACATGTCCCCAGGTGATCATGCAAATAGAGATAGATTAGCTGTTATACAGAGAGAGAGATGTGCATAGAAAGACTTATATTTAAAGTGGAATCTCAGATTAAGAATTTGTATCAGCATTTTATTTAAAGATGTAGCATTGTATATGCTATTTTTAAATGCAAATTCAAGGAAATTAAGAAACAAACCAAAAAATGGAAAAGGGATTTTCAGTGCGGAAAAGAATGGATGGCCATGGCATCTTGTTTTGTAAAACCACATCCCTCATCCACCAAGATGACGGAAACATTTCATGCCCTGTATTCTTTGTGTTTGGTCCGGGGCTTGTGATGGATGAAGGGCCTGGCGACACACACCTGCAGTTCTCATCCACCACCACATCATAACTAAAGGCTTGGCAGACTGAGATGATCTCCTACATCCGTTAGCCTGCTGCTGTCAAACACCATCATTCTCCAAAGACAACTCTGTCACATCAACCCTCCCACCACAAAATAAACCCACCTTGATGAAAGACTGCTGCGTGTCCATCAAAAAAACACAAATACACTGCTACTGACACCAGCTGGAGTGCTGCACTCTCAGCTACAGCAGCACGACACTGTAATGCCTGAAATGCGTATACCTTTAAGAATCTTAAATCCTGTACAATCTATCAGTTTCTTCAATGTATCTGATTTAAAATGAGACTAATAAATTATTATATAAATGGTAATAATCCTGAAAGCTTGAAATGGAACTGATACTGACCTGTATTGCTAATGCTACGCACAGCAACGAGGGCTGGTTAAGCCTACAGTATTTTAACATACTCGGATTGGTTCAACAGGGTAGGATCTTTTATTGTGGTTCAAAATGCCATTCATCATTAAATATTTTACTGCACCATAAAAGTGTATATTCTTCATAATTGAGAGGCATTTTCTGGTAGAACCCTATGCAGACCCTATATGCAAAATTTATAAATTCTAGGAAAAGATGCAGATTATGCCACCTCCTTAACTTTATTTAGTGTTAGATAATGTATTCTAATGAAGGGGTTTACAGGATTTTCTACAAAAACTTCTGTAGTGCGATTCCTATGATATCGTAGGGTTTTCAAGACGTTACTTACACTTGACTGCAACCCATTGTATACACATGATGACCGATGTATGTCATGATGGCAGCTGTTAACACGTTGTAAATGCTGCAAAACATTTGGTTTAGGCACCAAAACCACTTATCTAAGAAAAAAAGAAAAAGAAAAACTAACTGGGTTAGGCTTAAAGTGGCTGTACACGTAATTCAGAGCATATCGTTAGCCTGCACGCGGCTCTGTCTGAGCCAATGGCTAGCAGCTAATGGTGCTAACACCATTGCAAACACTTCTTAAAGCTGCCACAATGGGTACAAAGCTAGGCAAGGCAAGGCAAGGCAAGTTTATTTGTATAGCACAATTCAACACAGGGTAATTCAAAGTGCTTTACATACACATTAAAACAGCAAAAACAGTCATTTAAAACAGGGAAATAGAAATAAAAATATAAATGAGATAATATAACAGTTTAACCTGAGGGCGGACCAGTGGGTCGTCCTTATGCTTCTGCGACATGTAAGCTGGGAGGGCGTTATCAATGATAACTGCCATATAAAAGCAATGAAGAGCAGCAGCAAATGCTACAGACACAGGGACTCACATGCTCTAACATGTTCACTCAGACAGACCGGGTTACCAAAACAATTTGTTGTTGTTTGCTGTCATCAAAGAACTGAAAAGCTCAGACACTTCACTAGCACCTTCAACAAACTTTTTTTTCCAGATATAACATCCAACTACAGGACATGAACGCTAGTCTCCTGGTTTAAAGTGTGGGTTCAATTCGATCATCTACCCCATCTCCGCCCAGCCGATAGATGACCTACATGGTTTTTAACATCACGTTGCTTTGTCAACGGAAAAAAAAATTGTAGGGTGCCTACCATCTCAAGTGCATGACTTTTTTGTTGTTGTTTTTTTGCAATTAGTTACCACACACAGTTCTGTTTTAAGGAAATAAAAATAAAGATTATTTATCTCAAAATAAATAAATAAAAATGGCACATACAAAACCTCTTATGGTACTATACAGAACCCATTTTTGGAAGTGCGTATAGAAAGTAGAATGTTCACAACCTGCACATTTTACAGTAAGAAGCTGACAGCATAATTGAATCAAGTCTACAAACTGACTTAAATCAACATAAAAATAGACTGTGCCAGGTATCTTCTGCAGAACGTGAATACTGATAGCTTCTTCCTGAATGCAATTTCCACAATGAGGCGTTTTATCAGGATCCAAACAGATTTCTCCGACTTTAGTTTCTGATCCAGCGCAAAGGCTCTCAGTCGTTGTCGCTTTGTTTGTTGATTCTCTGTCAGACATTGTTTGTTTGGTTTGAGGTATTTTGGAAGGGTATTAAACCATACGTCGGAGTTGTGTTGCAAAGTTGGAGGTTTTATAGATGGCAGACGTGGCACCAGGATCCTCAGCAGGCGCTTTGTCTTTGTTTCGCGGTTGACAATGATCTTCATGCCGCTATCATATACAAACCAGGAACAAGGACCACGAACATATGAAGGATTACAAAAGACTTGTCAGGGAACCACAGGTGTGCGTGTATTTCCAATGAGCATACATACATTAGAGGTGAACTTCTGAGGAAACATAAAAAAATCAGAGGCAGTGGGATCAACATGCCCTCTCTATTTTACTTCTCTGTGATCTCCTAACCACAGAGTGACACCTCTCTGATGATCAGATTACTCAAATATACACAGTATACTTGGTTGTAATGTACACATTTTGAGTGCAAACACCAACATGCCCCTGTTCTATCTCGGCAGAAGCAGAGGCAAGTTATGCAGGTTAATACTCCCTCCCGTGTTCCCACCAGCCCAGGTAATTTTGTTATTCCATTTGTGCCCTCTGTCTACACCCACCCCTGTCTGCTGTACATAATGGTCCCAGCCCTGAGAGGAAGCAGGCATTTACTTATACAAAACCTTGAGGAAATCCCTACCAATCCTCAGGGCTCACGTTCAGCAGCGCCCAAAACATAAAGGCTATGCAAATCTGCCCAGCCTGCGTTTATCTACCCTCGGTTTCCGTTTGCACCACGGGAACCAGCATTGTGCCGTGCGTGGCGATTATCGCATGTAATTTACATAGAATACGCACAGGAAACAGTGCACTGATCTCTAACAAAGCAGGAAAGAGTCTCTATCGGCTCAGCAGCTATCTGACGGCACAGCAAAATTACAGGTTTAGCTGTGGGGTATTAAACCTACAAGGTGTTTTTTATTTCTGGTGTGCAGGGAACACTATCTCCTCCAAATGTTGCTTGTTTATCTGCCTTGTTTGTTTTATAACCCAACTCTAGCAGCCCCTTTCCGAGGAAGCGGCATCTTCAGCCGGGCTAATCTGCCCTCTGCCTGTGTTTCCTTTGTCACTGAATCCATGTATCAACACAGCGAGGTGCAGCCAGATCGAGGAGGTGTGTAATTGCACAAAGACACTCATGCTAATATAGCCGGGAGAGCGAGTGTGTGTGACTGACTCAGCCGACACGAGACATGTTGTGAGTGTGAGGAATGGAAGTCATAACACTGCAGCATGGCGTCATCCATACAAAGCCTGGCACTGTAAGTACTCTATCAGAAACTTGAGACATGAGGGCGAGATGAGAGATCAAATTCCTGATGTGGACTCTTTACCTGCAGGGCCGCCTAAGGAAGAAAACCCCACAACTTGCTGGGGGTCAGCTAGAGGTCATTGTACATAGAGAATCACTTTGAGCTCTCACTAAAGCTAAATGTTAAGGCTATGGTATGCATTTAATACAGTTAGAAATAAAACATAAGAATATACAAGCAGAGAAAACTTGCTAGAAGTGTTGCGAAAAAGCTGTGGCCTAAGAAGAGACAGATGACTTGAGATGTAGAAGCGGCTTGATTAGTTGAAAAGGTGCAGACATTTTCTGTCATGCTCTGCAAGCAACTATGCAAACATTCATTTGGAGCAAACTAAATAAATTAAGTGGGAAGCAGCACTGGTTATTTTGCACTAAACTACATTTCTCACTGGCATTAAAGTGGAGGTTTTTTCAGCAAAGAACACCTCACAAGATAGAGCATACCGGGGACGTCTCATGTAAAACCCCAATTTTGAAAAAGTTGGCAAATTATCTATAACAGAATGTGATCCTTTGTGAAAACTGTACAAATATATTAATGCTCAAACTGATAAACTGTTGTTGTTGTTTTTTTGGAAAATATACACTCTGAATTCTGCCTTTGATGCTTTCTGTTTTTATTCAAGTTTTACACGGCATCCAAGCTTTTTCTGAATCAGGTTATTTTAAATAATAAGGAGAAGAAAAAACAAAAACAGATATAATTTATATTAAAAGATAGATAAAATGAACAATAATTGACCTAGCCTGGTACTTGAATATGTTTGGCCTATACATTTGATGAGTCTCAACATAAAATAAATTCAAGCTATAACAAACTTTACATTCATTCATCATTATCCATATATTTTATCTGAAAACTTGCCAGGGAACCGACATTGAGAATCATTGCCTCAGACTATCACGCTGGTCAATCAAAAAGGTTCAGCCAATAAATATATGCTAATAATGCTTAAGTGACACTTTATAACTTGAAAATACAGACAGATTTGTTGGAAATGTGTCATTTACTGTACACATGAGATTCAATTCTGGCTTTGATGAATAATGTAAGCTGCTTTTGCTTGATGAGAAGTTTCAAAATATCAAATTTTAAGTTATAATCCAGTTTAAGTTATAGTCTCCAAGTTTCACAGTTATGACGCTTGAATGTAGCACCCCATCACAAAAACCAATGTCATCTTGTAAATGCAGTGTTTGAGGGACAGATCACCCCAAAACCAAAAGTAAATATTGTTACCTGTAATGCTATTTGTCAATCTAAATTGTTTTCAGGTAAGTTGTTTTATTTATACGTTTTTTTGATTTAGGGTTGAACTGTTCCTCTAAGATACTACTTAGCAGTATTTCAGTTGATTAAAGGAAAGGACATCGTCTTTCATGTATCAAATGAATAGTTGTATTAATTATTGGGTTGGTTCAGTGTGGCCAGTCAGGAGACTATATCAAGCAGAACAGACACCCATCTGATTTTGTTCCAAGAAGACACTCAAAAGTACACTGCCGTCATTAATATAACACTGATTCTTTCAGAACGGCCCTCCGAAGGCCAGTCACAAGCCTAGCATGAGTTTCTCACAGTACAATAGGCACCCTTACAGGCTTATCATCCCCGTCATCTTCATCATTATTATAATCAACGGCGGTATGATGCGGCTCAGTCATCAGTTATAAGTATGACACCAGTGATTTTTTTTTTCTCTTAAAAATTAAATAAAAACATAAAAGCAGGCCTGTTGCAGAACACCAGATATGTACCAACAAAATATGTGATGTGAGAAAAGGACATTTTGAACCTCACCTCTGCCATGCTTAAGTATAACCAAAAAAAGAAATCCTATTACACTGGGTTAGGATTTGATATGGGTGTGATCGCTTTAATCTGCCGCCAAGCAAATGCTACAGAGTGAAATTTTATATGTTGAGTTGGTGCACCACCGTGACAAATGAACACACAAACCACAAATATATGACTGTTAACAACTGCTTTGGGGTTTATTTTACAATTGAGAAAGAAATGAAACAAACTAATCGGTGCTAAAAAGTTTTTTTCTTTTTTTTACAATATTGTCGATAAAACATTGAAATGTATAGTCATTGTGCATCGCTTATTTATTTTCCACACCATTTCATGCATCAAATTGGATGCAAGTATAATTAAAATCATTTCTGTAAACCAAGCCAAAGAAGCTAAATTTGTATTTTCTTTAAAAAAGGACATTTTGTAGCTCTACAGCATATATCTATATACACCATCTGTTTTTATTTTTTATCATTTTTGTATATAAAATGACAATATAAAAGTTAGAGAATGCACACACCTTAAGATACAAAGAATGTTGAGCCGTTTTCAAATGGTAAGATATGTCTTATGGAGTACTGACATTTCACTGGTAATCATTTACATGTAACGGACTGTTCTCTTTACAGTTGAATAAAGCGACACAATTTAGAAAGAGAATGTTGTAACAAACCATACAACTGGAAAATTGCTATAAGGTGATACTTCACAACAAGGAAAAGTTTTTTGAGCAAACTTGCATACTGACGGCCATTCATTTTCACTGATTGACTCGTAACCAGAAGCAGCATTTCAGTTTTTCCAAATGTTCACGTGATCTTTTTTCTAATACACTGACAGATTTATGAGCAGGCCATTCATCATCAGAAACATTGCAGTGACAGGAACCCAAAAAAGGAGAAGGGGGAGTGAAATGATAATCCTTGATCTTTTTAAAAATCAATCTGATTTTGACAAATGCAAGATATTTCAAAAACATGTTCTCTTTACAAATTCAACTGTCTAAGGTGCTACTTCAGTCTTTCAGGGTATTCTTTCATTCTTTTGGTGTATACATTTAATTTTCACCTTCTTCATATCAAGTATTATACAGTTTTCTCTTCCACCAATTATTTTTCCACTCTCTTTTACCATTGAAGCAGTAGTTGTATTTTTGCCATGAAAAGATTAAAATCTTGTGTTTAACCTTGATTCACTAAAATACATGCACAGATCAGACAAATAGCATATAAATATATTACAAAATAAGTGTAAAAAAGCTTGGCAAAACAAAAACAAATTAACATGAAAAGACATGGTCCAGTCAGGCAGTTATCACAACAAAAAAAATAATAAGACCGATTTTTTTCTGGCGGCTCAGTTCGGCCCAGTGCAGTAACTGTGAACAATGTCATTTTAGTGCAATGAAATTCTAGTCAGTTCCACAGCTGTCAGTCTCTACTCTCAGCACGAGACCCCGCTTAAACCTTCTCCATCTTGTCTAGCTTCTCCAGTTTCTCCAGAGCAGTGACAAACACCAGGTGGTCCTCTGGAGACTTGCCGTGGGTCTTGCTGAGGTGCAGTTTGACTGCGTGTTTGCTGACGAATGTCCGATTGCAAAGTCTGCACTGGTACACAGAGCCTGTGTCGTCCTCTGCCGTGGTCAAGGCTGACAGGGGGCTGCTGAATGTCATTTTGTCTGTGATCACCTTTGAGGCAGCCTGCTGCTCCCGAAGGTGCTCAGTTGACAGTTTGGACAGGTCCTTCAAGCTGAAGCCCAGGTGAGACTCCAGGTGGCTGATGTAGGAGGAGGGAGTCCTGAACTGGGAGGCACAGTCACCACAGAGGAACACAGGCTGGCACGAGTCCATGTTCTTGAGAAACTTGGTGCCCCCAGTCCGTCTCAGCTGGTACTTGACATTAGCCAGCCAGTGGGATATGGTGGTCATGGAGAGGCCTGTGAACTTACAGATGTGGACCCTTTCCTGGGGGCCCAGGTCAGTCATGGCATAGCGGCCTTCTGAGGTCTCCCTCAGGCTGGAGGCGAACTGTGCCTGGAGGATGAGGAGGTGCTGGGGATTCCAGTTGGATTGTCTCCCTTTCCTCTTCTGCACCGGGGAAAGATCCTCTAGGGCGTCCTCAAAAGCACTGCCGTCGGCATCCGACTTCTCTGAGATGGAGGACGGCGTTGAAGATTTGGGCGTCAGTCTTCCAGTGAGGTTCTTTACCATATCCGAAATGTCCATTAGAGCGTTCTCCCGCAGTGGAGAGGACACTGAGTCAGGGAGAGAAATTAGGGGTTTATTACCATTTACACTATTGTTGGTCAAGAGCACATTGCTGCTGCTGTTGTTGTTGTTGTTACTGTTGCTATTAATGGCGGCCTTATTTTTACTCAGATCAATGGGCTGATCACTGTTGTCATACAACTGATAGTGGTTGATGGGCTCAGCTGGCTTGCCCTGAGGAGTTGGGTTGAAAGCTGGCTTATCCATCATGCTGTTGCTGATTTTGTACAGCATAGATAATGGGTCTGCAGCTGGGCTTACTGGTTTGGAGGCCTTACCCAGGTGTGTGTTCATGATTGACTGGAGTGCACTGAGAGGGTTGATGAAAGGACTTTCCGGTGAGTGATCGGTGATGATGCCAAGACTGTTGCCGTTAGTTACTGGGGATTGGCACGCCTCAGAGCCATTCTTTGAATGGTTGTTGTGGCCATCGACTAGGCTCTCTTTGGGCTCCTTCTTGCAGATGAGCTCTGAATCTACACTGCCTGGGCTGCTACTTCTCATACCAGATGGTTTACCTACAGAAAGGTCATTCGGAGATGCTAAGTGTTCTCTCTGCTCTCTGAGTGCAGGAGAGGGGGATTTTACTAACGATGGGGGCCGGCATCGTTCCAGGCTCACCATCTTCTCCTCCTTTTCTTTCTTCACAGTGGCAGCTTTCCCTGTCACTTTCTCTACGAGCTCCTCCATGGCAGTGACGTTGCTCCTGAGGGGGGTAGGGGAGGACGGGCTCCGAGGCGAATGGATGACCGAGTTGGGGTCAGTCACCAAGCCCCGTAGCCCACTGTTAAACATTGGCTGCATCTGGACACTCTGGATCATTGGGGGTAGAATTGTACCACTGCTCTTATTGGCACCATGCAGCTGGTAGGCTGCATGAATGCTGGGGTAGCCACCCCATGTGGGTGTCCCTGTCTGGGCCTTGCTGATGGCACTGGAAACTGTATTCTCAAGGGACTTAAGAATATCTAACCCCCCTTTTGGTGCCTCCTCCAGATCTTCTTCTCTAAGGTATTTATACGATGTGGTGTCTGTCTCAGATTTCTCACCTGAGTCATCTTTTTCTTCCTTGATTTTTCTTTCCATTGGCTCACAGCCTTCGACCTTTTCATCCTCACCTCCTTCCCTCTTTTCCTCTGAGCCAGAGGAGAGGGCAGGGGACACCGGCTGGGACTTTACGCCACTTGGAACAGGGAGTCTGGTTGTGGTTGGTGGCAGTGGGATTGACTGAATCTTCTCTTCCACCACTGGATCAAAAACCAGCTGTTTGCCCTTCTTGGATGCAGAATTCGTAACCTTCAAAAAGTGACCAGTCACCATCATGTGGGCAGTCAGCTGTTGCAGTGTATCATGGGAGCTCCCACACTCCATGCATTTGAGGATCTGGGCTTTGCGAGCTTCAAACTGCCATGTGTAGCTGGCACCATTCTGGTACCCATAGCGGTTGTTTGGCGTAACATAAGGGTTAGCTGCAGATTTTCCATCTTTGCCAACATCCCCAAGGGATACACTACCTCCACCACTACCAGCATGTACAGAGTCTGGAGAGCATGGGGAGACTATAGCATCATGAATAGCTCGTTTTTTAGCTGACGTGGACACCAGTTTAGTGGCCAAGGCTGGCACCGGTTCTTTGAGAGGCACTTTCTGGTAATGCTTGGTCTTGATCATATGAACGCTGAGATCTTGCAGAGACTCAAATGAGTGGCCACAGTACATGCACTTCAGCACCTTCTGCGCATCCTCTTTCCCCTCCATCTCCATCAGGGAGCGCTTACGAGGTTTGGACCAGCGCTTTCCCTGGTCCTCCTCTTTGTCCTTGTTGTCATCTCGATAGTGGCCCGTCTCATTCATGTGGACTGTTAAGCCCACCAGTGTGTCATAGGCAGCGCTGCAGTCTTTGCAACGAAACTTGCTTGCACCAGTGAAAACAGAACCATACAGCTTGTTGTTCTGCCGGTAGAGCTGCACTGTGCTGAAGAGACTGGGTTCTGGTAAAAGGTGGTAAGGGGTCTGCTGAAGAGTTTTGGCAAGTGCTGCCTGGTGCCAGTCATAGGCTACACTACTACCATTACTAGCCCCAACAGTGCTGCTCCCACTGCTGCTGGTTGCACTGTGGCTGCTAACAGAGCTAGCTGCTGTGCCATTAGTATTGCCACTAGCGCTGCCTGTGTGGTTGACAGTGGTGCTTGAGCTCCTGCCGTTATGCTGACTGCTAGCCATGCTGGCCCCACTGCTCTTGTTTGTGGTCGTAGTTATGGAGACAGAAGCAGTAGAGGCGGGCTCTGGAGTGGTGAGGGCACTGTTCACACTGCCAGCTGCAGCAGGCTTCGATTTCATGATGTCCATTGTGATGCTGGACCAAGAGGCATCTGAGATGAGGTTTGCATAGACGGCTTTCATCTGTGCCAGGCTATCCTGGAAAGAGAGGCCGTTGTTGGGGCGGAAGGGCAAAGCTGTGCCTTCCCTCTCATGACCGTCCCTAGAAGAGGTGCTCTTGAAGTCCGTCAGCCGGTCGCTGGCGTCACTGAGTGGAGAACCATACCCAGCGTCAGGGTTCGTGCCATTGCTTAATGGAGAGTCTCTGTAACTTGGTGGTTGGCCTCCATCCACATCTTCCTCTTCTTCATTGCACAGAAACTCAGTGTCCTGGCCGTCTAATGAGAGGCCGTCATCCTGCAGGTGCTCTTCCTCATCGTGATCGGCTGTCTTAAGCTCATCTTCGGGCATATACGCTGGAGAGAAAGAGAGCAAAATAGAGAAGACAAAAAAAGAGGAGAAAAGAAGAGAGAAAAAGAGGTCAGCTCAGAGAAATTAAAGATTTACAGCAGACCAACAGGACCACTGTCAAAATAACATGGAATGAATACTCAACGATGAGAAATGTAGGCTTTTACTCTCATCCAATGTTAGTGTGTGTATGCATGCATGCATGAATTTGTGTGTATTTCACACACATGTGGCTCTGAAAGCCAGTGGTGAAAAAAGCCTCCAAGGGAAAAATAAATCACTGAGCTTCTGACAGTTGTCCTTTTCCTTCCCAACTCCCTATTCCTCCACACATGCCTCATGTTCCCCAGGAAATGACTGGCTGTTTGGCCTTGTTAGCCAGCTGCATGCTTGCATGTTCAACTCCCCCCTTTCTTTCTCTCTTCCCCATTGCCTTTCACTCATCACGCCAGTGAAGTTCTGCTCCTCATATGTTCAGGTTATGCAACTGATCAGGGAGAGAAAAAAGAACAAATAACTAATTTGCAGCTTTTTCTAACTCTCTCTGATGAGCTGAAGGTTATTTGCATTCAAGCTATTAAGCAGGAACTGGCAAAACAATGGTGCTTGGATTCTAAATGCCACAATGATTGTTGAAAGAAGGAGTCTGGTACATTCAAAAATACTACTACTGTGCTGTGATCCAAAATGGCATGGACAATGCCTAACAAAAAGACAGAATAAAAGAGGAATGGGAACTAAAGAGGGTGGTATGAAACAGCTTTATGAGTAGTATGAACACATATTATTGGCAGATATTGGCCAGACATAGATATATCTGCATCTATTTGTATTAACATAAACCGTATGTTGTTCAATATGCATTTATCTGAAAACTTTTCTACAGGACATGTCAATATCATCAAGATGGAAAAAGGTGATTATGATTGATCACAGAATTTTGTGTGATTTCTTTTAATCGATTGACAGCTTTAATTATAATGTATAATCATTTTGGATATTCTTTAAGAATTGATTTGTTTAAGAAAGCAGCTTTCTGAGTATCTTTGCATCTTTATATTGGTGCAAAATCAGTGCACAATATTGGCCACCATATTGGTAATCAGTAAATTTTTCCCCTCTAAAATTGGTATTAGTCTCAAAAACCCCTTATGATTCGGGGTAAATGAGGCAAGGGCTCGATCATGTGTATGTGTGTGTGCATATGTGTGTTTGCATGGTAGGGAAGACACAGCATCAGTAAGTAGGAGAGACAGGAGGTGGTTAGGGGGAGAACAAGTGAATGGAAAGAAGATGTGGGGGAGAAAGAAAAAGTGAGCAGGAGGTGGTGGGTTTGGTGGGCGGGGAGATGGGGGTGTAGGAAAAAAGGGAGAAAGAAGAGAGAGAGAAAGGGTGAGGGAGGCAGGGAGACAGGAAAGACGGCCCCCTAGCTTCTTCCTTTATCTCCTTCCTGCATGGTGAGATGTGTGTCCTAGATGCCAGTATCAGTCTCTCCTGATGAAACAGATGTGCTGTCAGCTTCAAACGGCACGCTAACCTGTCATATCATAATCTAAGTGGACATAATACCTGATATATATACACTGGCAACATTTACTGCTGCCTGAGAGGAGATGGGTGGAGGAGGTGGGGGAGGTGAGCAGCTGCACCATCGACTGTGACTGCGTGATGATGTGCATGTGTGTGCGTGTGAGTGCCTCAGTAAGTGCCTGTTTGCGAATGTTTGCCCGCACCTTCCCATGCCTGTATGTGTGTGTACACTTTATGCACTCTGCAGCTCATGCATGTTTGCTCTTAGAGTGCAAACCTGAACCCACCGACCATAATATTGCCTATAAGTCTGAGTTCGCTGTGTGCTACTGATACACCCTTCTCCAAATGAGCAACATACTCCCCTAACGCCTGACAGGATTTCAGTGAAATGAGAGCACTACAGGAGAACCTGGCTGCGCTTCAATCCCACTGACAGACTGAGACCGAGACAGTTTCTAAAACTCCTGAAAATCCCTAACACAGCAGATTAGCATTATGTGCTGTACTCTCTACAACACATCTGCAGAGTGTCTTCTGTTACAGTGCCTTCCCTCTTTGCTAACCCGCTTCCAGAACAGGAGGCTATCAATACATATCAGCCATTTAATATACAAAGCATCCTGCAGGAACGGCTATCCATTCTTTACAAGCCCACACGAACAGTGCAAACATACAGTAGGAATTACCTATGTGAGTCACTCACAACGGCTGCATCCAAAAAATAGCTAAACCCCGATAGTTGGCAGTGCATAATGCGCGCACACACACACACACACATACACACACAGACACACAGACAGCAGGAATGAGAAGCAGCAGATCAGAAATATCACTGGGTGAGTGACAAAACACAGACTGCAGCAGGGAGGGGCTTCGAACAATGAGCAGGTCGCCAGGGAACCCTTTGACGATCCCTGTCAATCAATGCCTGTCCTGCCATGTTGTCATGGAAACAACAAAGAGGGAGATATCAAAAGCACACAGACAAAAGACTGGCAGAGACAGACATCTTTAAAAATCACAGGCAGCAAGTGGACGGTTTCGTAAACCATAAATGTAAAATATTAGTGATGAAACGAGGCTAATGTTTGCCTGAAATAAATTATCTCCCTGTCTCTTTTGAGATGCTGCATCCATTCTGACAGGATGCTAAAATCTGAAGAGCTACATATAAACTGTTCAAATCATTCCAACTTAAACATGTGTGATTCTGACTGGTGCCCAGATTAAGCTCCTTCTCTCGCCCTGGACGCGCATATGCGGAGCAACACCAGCAGCAAGGGGCGGGCTTGGGAAGGGGCAGGGCTGGCGTGCCGTCCCTGGCGGTTTGGTTTGCCGAGCGGGTGATGGCTGTGAGCAGGGCCATCTGCACGGGCGCCAAAGCGCCTGTCACTTTTGCTCGGGGACGTGCCGCCATCAAGGAGACAGGCGGCAGCGTGGCCAGGATAGCACTGCAGACTCACTGTCAGAAGCTGCAGCGATCAAGCCCGCCACCAGCCACGCCAGATCACCAACAACACACACCGAGGAAGCAAGAATTAGCATCCAAGTGTATTACTGAGCTCCCAATACCTACACTGTTAAAAAAAGGGATGGAAAATGTTAAAAGGGTTTGTAGTAGTCCCTTTGGATGCTATAAAGAGCCTTTTTAAAAATGCATAATGCACAAATGGATTAACATACACACTTTATGGTGGTGTGAAGGAGGTGTTATCAAAGGTTTTCATGTCTCAGGCTACCTAACACACTTTGCCACAGACCTTTATTTGATTAGAGATAAGAGCTCAAGTGTGTGTTTTGTTCTCATCTCTCACTGAAAGATTTCCACAAGGACGAAACCAACTAAAGTACACATGAAGCACCCTTGATTTCAATTTGTACCTAATATATATATAAAGACTCAAGTATGCTACAAGCACAGTGCTCATTCATTTTCATGGACAAAATTTTCAAAACTATTCGGGGACTTTTCAAGGACCCATAATATCCACAACCATTCACAACCTGTAAGTATACAAACAGAACTGTATTAACTATTGTGTGAAAATTAATCAGCAACCTTTTTCAATCTCTAATAGTTCTGCTCTTATTCACTTCAAATACTCCAAACTGTAGTCACAGTCAATTCATTGTTCCTTAATTTATTTAACAAAAAAGCTTTACAAGCACTCATAAAGATCTATCACTGGATTCAAGCATGATGGGAAACAGAACAAATTGTACTGTCAGTGTATTCTCAATGCAGTCTCACAAACAATGCAGCAACATAAGTATGTAGCACACATGCTACATCATTTTCATTCTTTCTCTAGTGACCGTTACAAATGATATTGGTTATTCAAGAGCCATAAAATATTAAATGTTCACAATTAATTTCATTAAACACAACAAAACATACCCAGATTTGATAAATTACATTACTTTTCAAGGCCTGGAAAATAACACTTTTAAAAAATAAATAAAATAAAAAAATTCATGACTGTAATGACTTTTTCTGCCCATATTGGCCTCTCACAGATATATTAGTATGTATTGTAATGGTGTATATGGAGTCCATATACGCTGATATATAAACTTTTTTACAGAATATAAAATGCAGAAAAATATTCTTGTGGTGATATAGTATTGCTGTAAGTTATTTATTTTATTTCTATTTATTTTTTATTTAAATGGTCAGTAATTGCCTGATACTGAACGTACAGCACTGATGCTTATTTAGCTATTTATTTCACTTTTATTAATCATTTATTTTCTCACTGGACATATAATGTATAATGATGTTTTTTTCATAAAGGTATTTGTTTAAGAAAGCAGCCTTCTAAGTATATTCCATATTCATATCAATGCATAATCGGTGGACAATCCACATACAAAATAGTTTATGATCATTCCAGCTCAAAAATTCACTATATTGTTATCTGCTGTATCAGTGAATCTTTCCCATCTAAAGTCAGTATTGGTGTCAAAAATTGCATATCAGTCTGGCTCTATTCTCCTTTTTTTTTTAACATGGGAACCCTGTACACATCATAACACATTTTGCATTTGCAATCTGTGATCATGAGTGTGTGCTGAGTCCTCATGCGGAACAGACGACACAATGATATGATGTTTTTCTGATGAAAAGACTGTGGTGAACGCCCTTCGTCCTGCCTCAACACAACACTGGGCCTCACAATGGGGACAACATGATCGACCTAAGCACAGATCATCTCCAAAACATTCCCCCTCATACACGTCTTGACTCTGTGTATGACTTGATTTTTGTAAACGATACCAAATGAAATACAACAAGCGTACACGTCAGCTTTTTGGCAAGGAGTAAAGCAGAAACATATCACTCCTTTTCAAAACTTTGCTATCTTTCTCCGCCCTACCCATTTTTGCCTTCTCTCTTTTGCTTTGCTGAGAGTCTGCTGGTTGTTAAATCAATAAAACTCTCTGTCAGGCTCGCGGAGCTTCACCATTTGGCCGATGTCAAAGCCAAACAAACCAGATAAGAAAGGCAGAGAGGCGATGAAACGAGAGAGAGAGGAAAAAGAAGGGGATGAAACCAGTCAGCCTCCCCTCCCCTCACCACCACCTCCACCACCAGCCCCATTTCTCCAACACCCCTCCTTCTATTTATTTACACACATTTCTTTATTTATTTGATGTGAGTTTGGGAAGAGGGGGCAATCACGGCAGTCATTTGCGGCACTAATGTCCAATCACGGGCCCCTTCACTCATGTGATTTAGGCAGTGTAGGAGTGGGTTCGCAGCAGAGAATGTTGGGGGGGTAGGCGCTGGGTGGGGGGGCAGAGGCCGTTTAGGCCGGCCCCTAATAGGAAACTGGCAGTCTTATTCCTTCCCCAGATTCTGTTTGTCACCCCGCTCTCCATTACGTGCCTCTCAACCCTGATGGCTTTGGACAGGAGCTGATCAAAAAGCCATCGCTTGACCTACACGCCGTGGCAGAACGAGACTTGCGCCCTGCACAGGGAGAGTGGGAGAGAGGGAGATGAGATAGACGAGGAGAAGGGGGGAGAAGGAGGGGTGTACGTCAGTGTATGTGCGGAGAAGAGAAAGAGTGCGGTAGTGAAGAAGGAGGGAGGGAGGATGGAGGAGGAATGAGGAGGGAGGAGGGGGGTGATAGCTCTCGGACCGGGACAAGAGGGCTGTAAATAAAATGACATTATTATTTCCTCTGTCCCGTCATGTAGAAAAGCCAATTATGGTAATGCTGCTGCCGGCGTGTCAGAGGGAATGCTGGGATGTGCTTCCCGTGAAGCGGCTAACATGAGAGCAATGCCCTGATCAGGAACACAGGCCTCAGTTTGACAAGAGACGGTACAGATAGGGAGAAGAAGAGAGGGAGAGGGAGGGAGAGAAAGAGATATGAAGCTAATAACAAAGCTGCATCTGGGCCTTGTTTTCTTAACACTTAGATATTAAGCTATCTGCAGGAGAAATTATTTTTTGGGGGGAAAATTAACCCATAACGAGCCAAAAAAATGAAGTTTGTGCATCCATCTGAAGTTTATTCTCACCATTTACTTGCTATTACCCGATCATATTGTATTGTCACTGTTACAGTCACATATTTAAAGCATTTGTGAATCCTAAAAAAGGCTTCTTATGTTGTGAAAAATCAACAAGCAACAAAACAAGGATGTGTGGCGTACAGAATCTTATGAAGTGCAGCTCCATGATATGAGAGTGATTGAGAAGCCCTAAAAGCTATCACCCTGAAAAGTTCAGGAGTTCATGAATTATACTCTGTCACACCTCAAAATTTGACGAGATGAATTATGCAAAGACGACGGTGAGAGAGCCGGATATTGAGGGTGAAGGCGATCATTTACTTTAGGAGCTAATTCGTTCTCATCTCATCTCAGGCTTTTCCAGGTATCCCGTTCTTAAAATTCCTCCTACGCTTGATAGGGGGGCTCTCCTTAAAATAATTCCTCAGCTACCTTTCTCCTTTCACTCGCCCCTCTTTCTCTTTTCTCCCACCCTCCTCCTCCTCCTCTCTCCAGCCTTGCTCACATGCCCACATGGGCCCCTCCCAAGCGGAATAATGGGAGCATATGGCCTAGGCAGCACCTACAGGGCCTTAAATAACTGCTGCAGCATTCCAGCTCGCTGTACCAATTTATCTCTCACCCCCCTCTCCACCCCATTTCAAAACACTTCTAGCTTGAGTTGAGCTCAGCAGACAGCGGCGGATGGGACATGTTGTTCTTGAGACACATAGCTACATAATGGACTGACGTAGAAAGTGGTGTGAATGTGAATAAGTGCTGTGCAAACAGGATTAGTGGTGAAATTCTGTATTATTGATATTCATTGAGTCAACCAGCAGGCTTTCCAGTGATCGTTTGCGCTGGTCGCTCCGTGCAAACACTTCAAGTCATGTTGAGTTACAGTTGGCCAGTGGCATTATGTAAAGTCACAGCAGTTTGTTAGTGTGTTTTGCTTTGCAAGCAGGATGGCAATGTTGGATTGCCTTCCAGTCTGTGGTCCATATCTCGTGAACTACTGGCCAGACAGAGATGGGACAAAATCATTCTGCACCTTCAGAGACTGTTCTGTTACCAAAGGGGTTCAGGTCAATGTTTTTATTAAACTGCAACATCTTAGCCTAAAAACTGAAGCCACTGTACAAGTGCCTTAAACATGCCTTCTGTCTAATCACCAGCAGGGGGCAACTACATTGATTGCAGATTGAATAGAAGTTAATAGAAAAATAACCTACTTCTTACTTGAAGTTTATTCATTCATTCATTATCCTTATCCGCTTCGGGTCGTGGGGGGCTGTAGCCGATCCCAGCTGGCATTGGGCGAGAGGCGGGGTACACCCTGGACAGGTCGCCAGACTATCGCATATAGATACAGACAATCACGCTCTCATTCACACCTACGGCAATTTTAGAGTCACTGATTAAACCTAAGTGCATGTTTTTGGACTGTTGGAGGAAGCTGGAGGACCCTGTGACGACTTACGCTGACACGGGGAGAACATGCAAACTCCACACAGAAGAGCCGCAGGCGGGAGGCGGGAGTCTTTAATGTACTTTATATAAGTACAGCTATCATCTGAGTAAAATGTGTCATTAATTGTACTAATAAATCATTGGATTTAGTTGTATTCTATAAATAGTTCTCTTCCATTTGTGATTAAAAAAATCATAGATCTGAAGCTCAATTCTGAATCTGTTCTGTAGTAAGTTGATGGTATATAATATATATAGCAGCTTCTGATCAACCCATATCACTATCAGGCTTAAAATATGAACTTCTGGTGAAGTTCCACCATTTCTGGTTTAAAAGTGTGTGGTCTGCACTACCACAGCACTTCATGAAAGTTATTTGTTTACTGACAGCATAGCATCCGGTAGGTTGCCAGAAAAACAAGATGGCAACGGCCAAAATTTAGAACTTCACAACTAGAAACCACATTCAATGGGTGATATTATGGTGGCTATGTCCATTGGATTTTTGCAGTCTATAGTTTTTAATCAGCTAATGCTAATTTATCACCATTTCAGGGATATTGATATATTTGCTTATGTTATAAGGCACTTTGAATACAAGTATCATCTAAAAATGTGCACACTCTGACTTGATGTGGGGCTGTGAAGTGACGTAGGGTTCAGAGGTCAGGCAGGTAGCCAGTGCTAAGCTGGTACAGGTCATGCTCTCATGGAAATATGTCAATACGTGCAGACATTCTTCTATCTGACCTCCAGAGAATGAAATATGGATTGATGGGGGGTTTATGTGGGAATATTTGTGCATATGAATGTGCACGGACAGGTGTAAGATCCAAGAGGCATAGGGGCAGGTTAGTGTGTGTGTGTGTGTGTGTGTGTGTGTGTGGTTAAGTGAGAGAGAGTGAGTGTGAAAGGTGCTGCTGTTTTATTTATAGAGCAAGCGCTATTTATACCCAACTCAAAGATCAGTTCAGAGAAGCAGCTTGTGGGCCACAGCCAAGATCATTCTCCATTACTGTGCATGCACAAAACTAAGTCTCACACACACACACACACACACACACACACACACACACACACACTGAGGCTGGGGCTGCAAGCACAATCATCTCCACTTTTTACACATGCATGCAGTAACAACACAGGGAGACATTTACAGTATATCCAGCCGTGTGTTAGTTGGTGAAGGGATGGATGAGGGTGGGGGGCAGAGGGAGGGGGGGCCCACACTGACTGACTGAGTGTTCTTCATGGAGTACAGCAGGCTTTAACATGCTGGGGGATCAATACAGTGAACCAGCGCCAATCGATTGCAATTCATCTGGCTTCTTTTTTATTTTTTTTAAATTTCATTCTCACCCACTCACACTGCGCACTGAGCTGCTGCTGCTGCTGCTGCTGTCCTGTGAGGCAATACATAAATAAACATATGCATACACATAAACACAATAACACGTACACACACCTGGAGTGGCTGAAACGATTGCGCCCTCCATGCAAACGCGGGTTCAATAAAGCCGTATGGAATTTATTTATTTTTATTGAGCATATCAGCCCATCCTGGTCTTCTCTGCATAACAAGGCCTGTATAATTAAACCATAAATTTCAGTGCGCTCCTTTAATTACCACAGACAATGTCAGGAGGCAGCAGAGTAAACAAATGGCTTTGAAGTGAGCAAGAAAAAAAAATGCTTCGACACAGCAATGGAGAAGCTGTTCATTTTGGTGGGGATGTTGTTGCACTTGAAAAGGATGAAATGTTCAAAAGAGTGTACGTGCATGGGGAGTACAGTATGTATTTTTCCCCTCCTGCCTTTTCTAAGAATGCTTTTGAGGGATGCAGGTTTGCTGTAGAGTGAAGGGAGGAATAATCAGTGCGAGTGTATCGCTGCGAGCATGACGATGTGCAAATATGTATATTTGGATGAGCATGGCACGCTTGCAACAACTAATAAAGTATGTTAGGGAAGTGTGTGTGTTTAAGCATTTGATTTCCCTGAACACACAAAAGGAACCAGTTTATTTTTGCATGTAATTTATTGGGAGCTAGGGGTTCTCGTCCCTCTTGACCATGACTGGAGACATCTGCAGAGCCGTGTGTCTTATACACTATATACTGTATGTGCTTGTGTGTGTGTGTTGTGTGCGTGTGTGTGTGTGTGTGTGTGCTTTAGGTCAATGTCAACACACAGACCTGCTTCCCAGCAGCTTAGCTAATTACACAAGAGCCCTGAAGGCCACTTAGAACAGGTTAGCTAATTAACAAACAGGCTGATTGCAGATTAATTGAGAGGTGTTCCTAATCTTCACCCCTAAACGCAATGACAAATGCTAACTGGTGCTAATTAGGCTGGTATGGAGAGCCGAGAGTGGAGGTTGTATTTACAGTTACCGTCGCTCATATGGACGTGTGGCTTATATCCAGCTGCCTTTTACAGATCTGCCAAGCAAAGAAAACTTCAGGGGAACTCAAGACACAAAAATGCGAGCAAGACAGTTTCATCTGCAGTCATTTTAGGCTGTTCACAAGATTAAAAGTCGAGGTGTGTATTTAAAAATTTCTTTTTAATTAGTTTGTGAATTAGCTCTTTGATATTAGCATTTTTATTATTATCATTATAAGTTTTGGTGGTAAAAGATTTTATTATGAATTGCATACAATTTGATCTATTTTTGTTATTGTTGTAGTTTACATTATTTATTACGTTGACATAATAATTAAGCCAATATTATCAATTCTTATTTTATTGTTTTAATTTTTTTTGACAATGTAATGTGCTGTTATAGTAATGTATAATAATGTAAAAAAAAAAGTAAATAAAGAGTAATATTCTTTAATATTAAATAGCCTTCAAATAGCTGAGTGCCTGTACATGGTCACATTGGTGCAAAATCCACAAATAAAAGGTCTATTTTCATTCAAGCTTTAATATTCCCTGTGATTCCAAAAGGTTTGGACGGTTTCTGAAATGTAAATCAAACGGAGTACAATAATCTTCTAATCCCTTGAAACATATATTCAATTGAAAACTGTACAAAGAGTGTATACTTTATGTTAAAACTTATTTAACTTTTGTTTTTGTAAATATACACTGTGAATTCTGAATTTGATGCATTTTGTTTCTATTTAGGTTTTGCACAGCATCACAACTTATTTGAATCGGGTTTGCTATATCTGTAATCGGTGAGGTGTTTTTTCTAAAATCATTATTGCTCTCAAAAATCGCATATCTGTCAGGCTCTAAAATGCAATGAATTTGAAATTTGATTGCAGTTTAATCTATTAGGGTTATCATATTTGTTTTCTTTTACTTTAGTTTACACCACTTCTTATGTTAACATAATAATTATTATGATTGCTTGATTGCAATTACTTTTATAGTTTACTTTCAGTTTTGGCTTTTTTATTATATCGCATCAACAGTAAATATTTCTGCAGCCTCCCTGTTTAAACTCCCAGTGAACTGTGATGATAATGTCCTGCACTTCCTTTGAAAACTCCCCCTCATATGTTCACTGAATGTGGTGTTAAGACTATAATGTTTGCAGTTGACCTTTCAGTGTGTGTGTGCGTGTGCGAGTGTGTGTGTGTATATGTGTGTGTGGGTGTGTGTGTGTGTGTGTGTGGGGGGGGGGGGGATTTGGGTGTATTCATGTCTGCTCCAACATGAATGGCGTGCGCAGATCATGAAACCTGAAACGACTGCAACACAATGGCTAACGGTGGATTACAACGGCAAAATGAAGAGAAATAGGCCCCTCAGCAGGGATCTGAACCAGCACCCATCTGTGTGACGATCACCTGCCAATAGAAAATAGACTCCCTCACCCCCTCCCTACACACAAACACACACTCAATCTTGCAATTTTCACAGCCACTAAAACTACTCCCCAAGGCCTGACTTCTTCCAACTTCCATCTGCCTGGATACATTTATCATAGAGCTCCCCTGTCTATCACACACACACACACACACACACACACACACACACACACACACACACACACACACACACACCTGTGCCTTTTAAGCTGCCCACCCCTCCCAAACACACACACTCTCAAATTCCACCTGGCCTTTTTCAACCTCTGACCCCACCCTCACCCAAGTCTCCCACCCTCCTATAATCCTTCCCTCCATCCGTCGACTCCTACTCTTCCTTCTGTCTCCTGAACCACCTGCGCTTTTAAATCCCCACATCAGGATGGACCACTTTACCTTAACACACACACACACACACACACACACACACAGACATACACAAACACACACACACACACACACACACGCTGCCACTAAATACATACACAGGCACATACATAAACAAATGCAAGCGCCAAGCTCACCCAAATCCCAGGAAACACACACAAACATACACAAGTATGTACAAACACACACATGCACTGTCCCTGACAAGACAACAGCCAGCAGCAGCTGCTTCCATCTCCTAGCAACGGCCAGCCTGATAGATGACCCAACGATGGATAATTACCGTAAATCACCACAGCTCACACACTAAAGGAGAGAGAGGGGTGAGAGAGCTTGAGGGAAAAAAGAGAGCGAATGAGAGAGAGAGTAGGGACTGAAAGGGATCAGAAATAGAGGGCTGGGACTGGTCATGTGTGCTCTAATGCACCTTGATGAGCTCAAATTCATCTGCCTTTTAAAGCACACACACACAATGTAGAAATGCAGACCTAAAACACACACTTATACACGTACAATTCATACACACTGGTACAAAAACAAACCTGTGTATCCGCATGTCATAAAAATACACATTTGCATGTATACAAATGTGCGTGCACACTTTGTTTGCAACACATTCACACAAATGTGAGTACATATACGCTGGCACCACTGTCGTTGTAATCTGACACTGCAGGCCCCGCCTTCCTACAGAGGCGGTTGTCTGTCACAGATTCACCTCTTTTACACAGAGGCGCCAATCAAAGGCCAAGCTGTGCTTTCTTTAGGTATAAACACTACTGTGTGGAGCAGGAGGTATAGTATACTGACAAGAAAACCCTCAAAACTGATGCCTGACAAAATATTATTCATTTTCTTTTTTGTGTGTAATGATGTTAAAAGAGCTGTACCTGAGAGTTTCCCAAAACATTATTTTTTACTTATAAATGTACTCCTAATAACTTATATACATTGTTCTCTTACCTGTAGTGCTATTTATTAATCTAGATTTTTTTGGTAAGAGTTGCAGAGTGTTGGAGATATCGGCACGAGAGATGTTTTTTTCGGGGTATTTCTTTTCTTTTCTTTTTGCTTTATTAATCATCTGTCAGCACAAGCAAAGTGGCATATAGTTCCGTCATTTTAGAGAGAAGGCAGACATCTCTACAACTGATATCTCCAACACTCACACCAAAACAATCCATAGTGATAAATAGCACTACAAGTAAGAGTAAACTATGTGTTTGATTTTAGGTTGCACTGTCACTTTAAATCTCCATTGACGATCATAAAACAAAATTCCATGCTATGTCCGACTGACATGCAGTCGTAATTCCATGTATACTAAATTTAGCAAACATGACAAACTACCTCCAGAAGTTTTAAAGAATTGCACTCTGGACAAAGTTGACTCCAAATTATCAACAGATCTTCAATATGCACACGCAGCTGCTCCATTTACTTCCCCTTCATTTTCTGCTCTTCCAGACATGCAATCTGTCCCTCTCTTTCCCTTCTTTCTTTCCTCGCTCCCCCTCCCTCGCTCCCCCCTCCCTCCCTGTGCGAGTCCTGGCTTCTGCAGACATTTGATCTGGCTGCCTTGTGATAGATTGACAGGTAATGAGGAGGTTGAAGGGGCGTTGGAGACAGGAGCAGGTGTTCAGCACAGTCTTTTTGGCCAGCGCTAAGCTGCCATGTCCTTCACTGCTGCACCGCACCACTCCGCTTCCTCCCTCTCTCACTCATTCTTTCCCTCCTTCTTTCCTTCCTTCGTTCCACCATCCCCCACTTTTCTCATCCTGAGAGAAGAGGACTATGCAATCCATCACGCAGTGACACGGTCGGACATAGACTGTCTTTATATGGGGAAAAACGCATGAGCTGTGGAAATAAATAGAGAAACGAACATCGAGTCCCATGCTGGCAGCAGCAAACTAGGCCTCAGACTGATCAGTCAAACTGTGTGGAGGAGAGGATGAGACTGATTTGGAGCATCCTGAGTAAAGGAGACCGATTTGGGTTTTTTTACATGCCGATACTGGTACTGAAGACTTCGATCATGCTAAACAAATTAAGTCTTTTTCTCAAAATATACTCTTGTCAGGTTCTGAACATCATTTAAACCATCAAAACAATTCCAAAAGTCTCTTAAAAGCCAAACAAATGACATTACTTTATATTTAGCAGCTCTGCAAGGTAGGGAATGCAGGCTTCATGCAGGATTTACACACTTATGTTGGTGAGTAAATCCTCCCACACCACACTGAGGTGCATTTTCCGGTCAGCCACCTGAAATAAAAACATTCCTAACCAAGTCTTATTCACCTGCTGAAGTCTTAACTGCATCATATCAGAGGCTTGTCTGGCCCCAGTCCAAGAAAAAGCCAATACCATGAGGACATACAGTATATATCGGCCTGACGCTACACCTATCTGAGTCATTCTACACTTTGACCTGTTTCAATCCTGCTGACATAGCGAAGCACTGCTGTGCATCATACCTCACAAACTAAGGAGGAGGAGAGAGCAGAGAGAAGGAGGATGAGTGGGAAGACAAAGCAGAAATGTGAGGATGTGGAGAAGTTAGGATGAGCGGAATCAAAATATGGGCTGCAAGTGGATATGAGTGTTTTTAAATGTGCAGGGAAGCATCTGCTTTGGTTCTAAGTGAGAGTGAAATGTTGCTTTACTGCATTTAGGGATTGTTTTTCTGACAGATAGTCATAATCTGCCACTAATGTTGGCCTGGTCACAAACATTGTCAAATTACAGGTGAACAATAATGTGTTTCTGAAAACATTTGAGCAACACAGTAACAGAATCTTAATTAATATTTGATCAGCGCTGCTTAGTTTGACAGTTTGCTCGGAGTATCTTGAGTTGTACTGAACACCAGTCGTCCTATCAAACCCGTCCCCGATGAGATAAGTGGTTGTGATTAGTTGCAAAGTTTTAAAAGGACAGTTCACACCAAAATAACCAAACATATTTTTACTCTCACCTGTAGTTCTGTTTATCAGTCTAGAAGGTTTTGGTGTGAGTTGGCAAGTGTTGGAGATATTGGCTTGAATATAATGGGACTATACAACACTTGTAAAACTCAAAAGCAATTTGTCTTTGCAAAAACCATGTCCCAGTTGCTCAAGCTAATCCATGGATGTGAGCAGTTTTAATGTGAGCAGTTTTAAAGTAGAAACAATACTTGACCAAAGATAGTTACAAACTCACAAAACAATCTACACTGATAGATAGCACTACAAATATTGAATTTACTTTTCCATTTTTTTTAAATCATTATTTTTAACTGTTTAACTGATAGTATTAATTAAGTTAAGTTAAGTTAATGGTTATTTCAGAGAGCAAAGCTAAATGTATCAACAAAAAATCACAATGAAATGCATGTCCTTCATTGGGCAGGAATTCATGCAGGAAATATCTTCCTGCGTCCTGAGGTCTTTAACCTGTAATTCATGGCAGGTTTAACCCACAATGACCACAGCTCACTGCAGCTGGCTTGGTGATTTCCAATCCAAACTTATTTCCAGTCTACTGCTAAACTTTCCCTCTGTCACATTTCTGTGTGACATATGGCCAAGGGCTAAGGTGGAAACCAACGGCTCTGCTAAAGCTACCACTGTCGCTCTGCAAACACCTTAAATGCATCGAGGGTGGAGCTTGTATTGTCGTCATAGGAGCCAGAGGACAGAGATAGTGGGGGGAAAACAAGGCTTGAGACTATAAATCCACCCCTCCAGTTTATTACCCAACATTAAAGGACATGTCACCCTCCTAAATCAGCAGGCCGAGAGGAGACAGCAGGGCTAAAACAGGGAGCATTTGCATGTTCCCTCAAACATTCCTGAGAGGTGAACGAACTGCTCGACCACCTACCTCCAGTTACATCAACATCATAGTTCAAACAATTTGAGATTATGCACTACAAGCTGTTGGCTTGCTGTTATTATGGTAGTTTCTGAAGAAAAGTGAGGGTTTGGAGATGAGGAAAACTCATGCATCCTGTTATCAAGGTTTTGTTTTTATCAGCATTTTTTCCCTCAAAATGGATTTAAACATCCGCAGCACCTGGTCAGACGTCTGACCAGCGTTCCTACTTATTCATAGCTACAAAAAAAACAGCTTCACCTGGACATTCTTACAGACAGTTTAATTATTTCAAATAACGCTAGATAAGAGTGTGTAGAATTAAAGAGGAAGCCACCAAGCTTAAAATTAGCCTTTCCCAATTGTCACCGTACTCAAAGAGAACCTGTTTTCTGAAAAAAAAAAAAAAAGACGTCATTGACGCGCAATCACATTCAAACACACTCGCCTGTCAGTTTATAACTCTCCTACTCTCTCACACACACACACACACACACAATGACACACTCACGCTCGCACACACAGACCAAACGTTGTCCAACACACAAATAGACACCCACACATACACACTTTTTAAGCCCTCGCCTGGCATCAGCTGTCACACAACCTGTCTCGGAGAACTAAGCAGAGACAGACGCTGTCAACTTAGAGTGCCTCAAATGCCCACATCCAGCCAGGCAGAGGAGAAATCAAGCCTGTCTCCCAGTATAATTTGCACTAATCCTTCATGGGAGATAGTAAAGTCTATGGCATATCTGCCTAATAGCATCAGTCACCGGCAGGTTCTAATCTCATATTTAGACCCATTTCCATCACGGACTGACGACAAAAGCACCAGCACAAAGTGTGATTACCTTCTTATTTTTTACATTTCTGCATGACTTGACTCCTGATAATAGTGGTGGGGGGGGATTTTAAAAACATGAGAAGCGAAAACTTTGAGTTTTTTTTCTTTTCGTAGTGGAAGAAGAAGAAAGTCATTTCAGGCAACTACACAAGACAGGTAGACAGAAATAAAAAGAGGAGTAAAGTAAGTGGCGGACTGTATCAGGAGAGAAAAAGTGGAGGTAAAGAGAGTGAAAACCTTTCAGTTGAGAGCCTGCACACACATTTACACACCCGTGTGCATGCACACCCTTACACACTCTCCTTTTCAAAGCGTTTACAACCTGTGGTGTTTGTCCTGCTCTGCTGGCAGCTTTACCACGTGCATTTGAATGCCGACTGGAGTGCATCCCTCTCTTTCAGACAGCGCCATAAAAGACGACACACACAATGAGAGCTCTTTTCAGCCGAGTGGGGCTGCCTGGGGGTAGGGAAGCACCTCCAAAAACCGCCACAGCACTTCAACTCTCAGGGCACAATGAGGTGCTGAGCCTTGATGAATAATAAGAGATTATTCATAAAGATGACAAACAGAACAGAAACAAACTATACAACGTGCTGGGATGAAAAAAGTCCTTGAGTCGCAGCTTTTTGCTCGACAAGAGTGTGTGTTGTCTGAGTGTGTGTCTCTGAAGAGTGACCTGGCGAAAGCAGGGAGACAAAAAGAAAAGGGGAGGTAGCGCAAGGATCCTAATGAAGCCGTAAATCAGAGTCCGATGAGAACAGGCTCTGAAGGAGGATCACATCACTGGAGATCAATGCAGACAGCTCCACACACACACACACACACACACACACACACACACACACACACACACACACACTGATGAGAATAAAGACAAGAAACAGTCAAGCACATGCCAGAATTCCCAAGTGAGGCCGACTTACAAGCAAATACGTGAGCATAAGCGCACACATTTATTCTACACACACAAAGTGACACACACTCTCATCTACAATCTATTAAAGTTCCTCCACGCTGTCCCCCCCAGAAACCACCCATGGGCTCAGGAGTCCCACCTTCTTGTTCAATCCCGCTCGTCTGAATAATATCGGCCGTGATGAATGGCGCCATAACTCTGATATCCACAATCAATCTCTGCTTTAAAGACACATCCATCTTCTGTAATGCTGGCGGTGGGGGTGTGGGGAAGGTGTTGGTGGTGGCGGGGTGCTCGCCTGACCTCCTAGTGGGAGGGTGAAGTAGAGAGAGGGGCTCAAGGGTGCTGATGGAGGGAAGCACTGAGTGATGTCTGTCAGCTCACATCTGGCTGCAAAAATAAATGAGGCTTATGAAGACAAATGAAAAGAGGCCGTCTTGCTGGTTACACCACCACACACACACACACACACACACACACAAAATGCAGAGGGAACAGAGGAAGGAGGTGAAAAGAAGTTGGAGTCGGAGAGGTGAGAAGAAATAGAGCCCAGTTTTTCAAATAAGTACGCTGGTCTCATAAACAGTTTGTAGTTTTCTGATGGAAAATAATGCATTGGAATGTGTAGCTATCCTGTCAAGTTTTGTCTGGTGACAGAGCAACTTAACTTCCGAAGTATTGTTTTTCATGTCCCGTTGTTAGAAGCTATGGCTGGTGTTCTGGAAGATTTCGATTAAATCCCGGGCAAATGGGATAAATTCTGGTCAATTATTATCTGTCCCCTGATCTTAAAAACAACTGACAGGCGGGCTAGATAAGGAATGCAGATTTAGTAATATTTTGTATTGGAAATTAGTCTACTTTTATATCTACTATATTTCAAATTAACTAAGTCTGTCAAAAGTAATTATTACATTCCACTCTCATTCCCTTGCAGCAGGCATAGAGGGCACAGAGAGCACGAGTTAGTTTACAGCCCACAAAAACGGCATGTTCTGGTGGGAAACCAGAGTTGCGAGCCCCAGGCCAGGACTTTTCAAGCCATAAGTGTAAAAATATATTTGGTTGGGGAAACAAACTAGGGACAGAACTGGAAACTACAGGAAAAGGATAAAGGCCGGAAATAGTGTTTTTTAAGCGTAACCTTGTTCTTTTGACCTTTAACCTCAACCAAGTGGTTTTTAAAAATGTGATTATTCATAGAATGTCATACAAATGTGTTGCTCAAAGCTATTACTCTCATTCTTGATCGCTTTATAAAGATTGAAGTTGTTGAATGTACATTTAGCATCAGTACGTGCCAAAATCTGATCCAAACCGAAGCAGAACTGTGTGAATAAGATTGTTTCATTGTGCTTTAGCCAAACTTGGCTGCATGTTACAATCAATGAAATGCTTTTACAGCTCTCAACACCATCTTCTCAACAAGAAAAAGGAAAACAAAGATATCAAAATGGCCACTGTGTGAGTGAAACTCCCTGAACTGCTACCTATGACTGTGTGTACAGAGGAAGGGGGCGGGGAACTATTTAGTGGGTTGGGAGGGGGGGTTAAAGAGTGAACTATCCATGACCTGTTAGAAGGGTCACCCCTCAGTGACACCACCACTGAATATTCTTCTTAATGATGTGCCATGTCTTTTAACCCCCGCAGACAAAGCAAGGAAACATTATACTATCAGGACGACTCCCCCACAACTTCTTCTTTTTTACTCTTTTTCCCCCTCACTCACTCTCTCTGTCTGCGCTCCACCTCCTGCTGCCCTGAGTTGGATTTTTAATAATTAAACAGAGAATTTCAACTTAAGTTCTTCAGCCATGCTGACTGCTAGAAGCACTAGAAATATACTCTGTTTAGTCTGGTATAAGAAAGCAAAAATGAGCAAGAGGGCACAATTTTCAAAGAAGGTGCATGCTTGAAATTGTATGAATTTAAACCCCTCGAATGCCTTGAGAAAAATCTCTTACATACATTTATAAGTTCTAACCCATGGAAAGGTCCTTGCATCTAATTTTAGTTATAAATACTGATAGATAAGGCATTTTTGAGACCAATAAGGAAACAAATTACTAATATTGCTGCCGATAATATTCCTCATCCCTCAGCATTTCTGAGTTGGAATGAAATTGGACCTTTTTATGTAAATTATGCATTTCAGTAATATGACCCTGCAAAGGTACTCAGAGGGCTGATTTCTTAAACAAATTACTTTAATAAAAATGTTTTTATTGTATGACACTTTATGGACCAATTCTTGAAAAATAGAAACTAGAAATTCTAGAAACTAAGAAAAAATTAAATAATTGAAATAAAATAAATCACAACATAAACTGAACGGTATGTTTAGTTTCAGTCAATTGCTGATCTTTTAAATGAAGAGTAAATGAAATAAAAATAACATAAAAAGTTAACACAATCCCAATCGTTTACTACATTATATGTTGTTATATGTAGTTTTTTGAGCTGATTTTACTTTTAATTTGGTCACACTTGCTCAAAAGAAAAATAAGACATTGCTCAGAGGGTGGCAACAAGGCATTCTTTACTGCAACTAAACAGAGGTCAAGAGTCTAATCTGGCCATGCTGGAGGAAGGGAAGGGCACCCAGGTGAGATAGTTTATTGATTCTGCAAGTGGCTGGATGAAGTTAACCCTAGCGTGGGCCGATGATGGGGGTGGATGAGGGGTTGGGATGAAAGGTGAGCCGATGATGGATGAGAGGAAGCTGGAAATGGAGTGCGTGCGGTGAGGTAAGACATTAACACAGAAAGTTGTAGATAGGCATGCTATGACTGGACTGACACAGCTTGCTATTGTACTGACACATCGGGTTACAACAGCCGTTCCTATGTACAAGCTGTTCTGCAACGTAATGCGTTCTTAAACGGGCCCCGAGCGTTCTGTGCCGTGACCCCACAGACCTCCGACTGGGGCCCGACCAGCCGGGAAAGCTGTAATCTCTCTGTCAAACAACTCTTCAGTAGCAGGTATGGAGAGTGTGTGTGCGTATGTGTGTGTGTGTGTGAGAGAGAGAGAGAGAGAGAGAGAGAGAGAGAGGAGAGAGAGAGAGAGAGAGAGAGAGAGAGAGAGAGAGAGAGAGAGAGAGAGAGAGAGAGAGAGAGAGAGAGAGAGGAGAGAGAGAGAGAGAGAGAGAGAGAGAGGAGAGATATAAATGTTTCCAGGCCACTTCAAGATCAATTGAATGTTAATGACAGCAAAGTAAGAAATGAATGATATGGGGAGAGTGAATATTTATGCTCTAATAAGGCTAAAAATCATAAAGATAAAGATGTCTTTAACCAGATTACAACAGCAACACAAACAAGCTCGGTACAAAAGCACAAGGACACTGACAGCCAATCAAAATCCATCTAAATTTACAGTGCCGTTGTTATCTAAATTTACAGTGCCGTTGTTATTACCATGTCTGTATACAAAATTTGGAAAAGCTAGAGCAAATAATAAAAAAAAACAACACCCAAAACTTGCTAAATCTGTCAGCTGGGGACCAACTGCAACCATTATATCTGGAAAAGTAATTTACAATCCTGAACCCTGACATTGTCCTAAATTGAAAATAAAACCAAATGTGATAACTTGCCAATTCTTTGAGATACATTCAATTGAAAACTTTACAACTGTACAATAAAGATATTAAAACGGCCCATGTGTTGACTGAAACTATGCACCTCCTCTGTGTATACAGTGGAAGGGGGCACTTTCAGAGCGATCTGATGAACGATAGAAACACCAACAGCCAATCTAAAAACCCATCCAGCATCATGTTTAAAGTCATAAAAAAACGTTTACTCATTGAAATCAACAACATTTCTGTCTCCTTGCCTCTGTTGCGCTGAAAGACACTCTGCACCATAGCAGTGCACTACTATACCTACTGTTTTGTTATTCCTGTTATTTGTATTCTTATTAAGAATAATGATAGATAAAAGCTAAACCTAGTGCGGGCGACCTCAGCCTTCATCATGTGGATGCTCACAATGTTATCATTATAGTTATGCTTCATGGTGTGGACGGCCTTTAAGTTCTTATAAATATCTTTATTCGCTGATCATTTTATGAATGATTGTATAAAAGAAAATGTGTAAAGATTGTTGAACTGTTCGCTCAAATCGCTTTGAATGCTTTCTTAATGTGATTGATTCTTTCAGATATACTTCAAAGTTGCACTGACTTTGGCTTTGGCCTATTCAGCGGAGTAACCCTGCATTCACTAACACACACATACACGGCGACTGTGTGTGAGTACAGCGAAGACAGAAAACATTACAGAGCCCTTTTTTTGGCACCAGGCAAAGTGTGCAGGGAGGGTGGAGGTGGTCTTGGAGAGGGGGGAGGTAGAGAGGAGAGAAAACCAGGAGGAGAGAAGAGTGAACGGCGGGGGCGGGCTGAGGGAGTAGAGATGAGGGAGGGAGGGAAGGGAAGGAGGGAGGGTTGAGCGTTGGAATGAACTCTCTCAGGCTTTGTGGTGCACGTTTCCCAAGGCCCCCGCCTGGCCCCTTTGATAAATGACACATGTCATTCTGTCAGCTTGTGACACTGCAGCTGGGAGGCCCTGTGATGTATGGCTCTGCTGAAAAAGGAAATCAACTTTTTTCCCTTCTCTCTCTCCCCCGTTTCTGTCTCCCTCTCTCTTCCCTTCTTTCTCCCTCCCTCCTTCCCTCGGCCCAGGCTGAGAGCATGGCCTTTTTATATGAGGATTTAGGTTTCCTCTGGTCCAGTAAGCTTCCCCCCCACCCCACCCCCCTGTAGCGATAGACAGGCATGCATGCAGCCAGGTTGTGGCTGGTTTGTTCGCCCGTACACACTCGCAGTGACGCAGCTATTATGATCGCGTACAAAGCGGTAACCTGAGGAAAAGGGGGCAACGCCACCTTCGAGGTTGATCCAGGATTTATGGCCAAAAGCAGAGGAAGTAAACAAAGTATGCACTTTTTTTTATATGGGGGGGGGGGGGCAGGTGGAAAGGGGGGGTTAAGATTCCGGTTGGGCAGGATGGCTGGTGTCTCCCACTGGGTCATCTGTCATCCATGTGTCTGACTGGAGGACGAGCACACACAGCTCTCTGGAAACATAGCGCATACACACACTCCCACAGGAACTGGGATGAACTAAGAAAAGTATGCCACACACACACACACACACACACACTTACGCGGGCACATACTGTACAGATGCAGGCGGATAAATATTCACACTCCAAAAGAGATTTCAGAGCAAATACCCGCACTATCAATCTTCAAACAGTGGAAAAAAAATGAAAACAAAGATGCGATGAGATTTTATTTCACAGGGCAAATGAGTCCAGCCAATGAGCTGCTCCCGCGAGGCCTGCCCTAACCCTCCCTTCCTGGCAGATTAGCCTATCACGGCATCCCATTGACCCCTCCACTCCATGCGCCGCCCACGCAATGGGTGAGCCAGCATAAAGAAGACCAATCTCTCTCTTTCCCTTTTTTTTTCTCGTCTGGATACACTCTTTCTTACTCTCTCTCTAATCATATCCTGGTTCTTTCACTTCCTTACTCTACCCCCTCCCTCTCTCTCTCTCTCTCCCTCTCTTTCTCTCTACACCCCTCCTTCCTCTCGTTTCTCTCTCAACGGCTGACCTGTTATCAGCGCTCTGGAGATTTAACGGCCAAAAAAAACAGCCGAGCGTGAGTCAGGCGTGACGGAGGGACGTTTCCCAGTGTCGCCTCTCAATCTTCATGTGATCTCACACACACACACACACACAGACACACACAGAATTCACTCACAAGACAAACACACTGATTTGGAAATCAAGATCAAAATATCCAAATATGATCACTGGCAGATAGTCATTCTGGTTCGGTAGAATCATGATGAGGTGACGGACGTGTTGGTATGAAATCACAGGAATGAGGAACAGGATTCAGGCCATTCAGCAGGGCTGCATACACACTAATGAGTAAGAGTTCACTATGTGTTGCTATGGGGACCAGGGCTACTTTAACTAAAGGAGAGCAAAAGAGCGAGAGACACAGAAAGACACAGGGAGCAGAATAAAAAAGAAAATAGCATGAAAAGGAAGGAGAAGTTGGCGACAATCCAAAAGACAAAGGAGTGTCAGATATATGAATTCATTTGTTTACCAATAATTATCACATACTAGAAGCTGACCAACAGGTTTATTAATGTGGATGTATTTCATTTATAAAATGTAACACTACAGTGTTGTCTGAGTTAAGCTCTTTTCAATAGTAACGCAGCATTCTGATTGGATTAAACAACAAGGCAACAATATTTTTAGAGTTATTATTATTATCTTCGCTATTATTGTTGGCTTATTGGCTTAGAGCATTTTAGTATCATATAATTCTGGTTGAAACAGGAAATATTTGGAATTTTTGGTTGCATGAAAATTGTCAAATTAATACCATGCAGCATTATAAATATCAGCTATCTGCACCTTCCAGCACCGAAGCATTGATACCCGCTGTAAAAGGCTTCTGTTTGAACCTAAATGGGATATAATGTCAGCCGAGGAAGAAAGAGGCTGAGCCACAGAGAGAGATCAAACCAAAACACGTAAAGAAAAGCGCAGCAATCGTCCGGACTGCAGCCACATGGGGGTCACGACCTGCCTTCGACCCCTTCAGATGTGCACTCTGGTCAGGGGGGGTGGGGGGTGCATTAGAGGTTGGGGGGGGCGGGAAAACAAGGCATCATTAGGGCTGAGTGATGAGCGGTGGCCATGTCTGACGACTGCAGGGTAGAGCTCCGCTGCAGGACCAACACTGCATTTATAAATGCCAGAAGGCCTTCACAATGCTGTCAACAGCACCAGTGCAACAACTGTGTGTATGTGTGTGTGGTTAGAGGAGGGGAGGGGGAACGCACCACCACTGGTATGAGCCCCCCTGTTAACAAGCTGCCTCTGTGACCCACAGGATATTGCTATACACATGTAGACAACAAACACATTGAAAACACACCGCGCCACTGCAAGAGCATTTCCACTGCTAATGTCCATCTGAATGAATAGTGTAGCCACTGTAGCCATTTTGTTTTTGTTTAGTCTCCTTTTTGCCCAAAGTTTGGCTTGAGTGCTTTGATTTTCTCTTTTAATCACAGCTGGAGGAGAGGAAGAAAGAGGCATGAGGAAATGAAGGGAGTGATATGACAAGCGGGGTAGTGTGTGTATGTGTGTGTAGGATCCTGTGAGTGTGTAAGAAGGCAGCAGTGTTGGACTCCAAGGTCAGCCGATAAACACCACATTCACAAGTCAAGAGCTGAGGAAGGTGAAGAACCTGCAACCTCCCAGATCCTCCAATCCTAGCCAAGCATTCACCTCAATTAATCACCGGGATTGTTACACCATGGTAATACCAAAAACAATCTCCATGATCACACGCACAAACAAAATTTCAAATTGCTATCATCCATCTCACCTGCCCCCGTTAAAGGCACAGGGAGGGGAGGGGAAATGGTGGATGGGTGAACCATTCATTGGCCTCCCTCTCCCTCTCCGTTCTAAAGGCCTGGCCAGTGAAATGATGGTGAAAAATTAACGGCAGGCAGCCAAACAAGTAAAGGCGCCAGGGCGAGGGGATCAATGCGCGGCATCCGCGGCGGGAGCAGCTATGTAAAACACTTGCCTTAAGTCAGCCGCATCCGGTTAATATTTAATCCCTCCATCCATCTCCACAAAGAGCGTTTCCCTTTTAGCTTTAGCTGCCGTTTACTTTGATTACACACAACCGTTTGGGGTGGCTGAGGTGGTGGTGGTGGTGGTGGGGGCAAAGCAGGAACGATAAGAGAGCTTGGTGGGTGATTTGCATGGGGATGGAAAATATTCTCAGGTTTGATAATCGCTCGGAGCAGTCTAGTGCCAGTGTGAGACAGAAGAGAGGAGCTAGGCCTGAAGAAAGAATTAAATAGAGAAAAAGGGAGAGAGGTTGAGAAATAAAAAAAAAGGTGATGCAGAATGAAGCTCCAAAAAAACAAACTGAATTTCACTCCGAGGGGGTTGCCTTATTTAAAACAAGAGATATGCAAATAAAGCAGGAGTAGCGAAATAACACTGATATTATCTTCCCCGGTTATTTTCTGTGGCAAATGATTTCTAGGGAGGAAATCCAAAACTGTAACTCCCAAGTGAACATGCAAATCCATCTGTGTATTCCTGGGGAGCCTTCTGCGCTCACTCTCATGTTGCTTTTTCGCGTTGCTGTTTTTTGCTTCCTCCTTCTACCGATTGAAGCTTCTCATGTTTATTCTGCGCCGGCACTGAAAACTGCATTTATTACAGAAACCAAGTCATAACTACACAGTGTCAACAGCACAGCACATGAGCACATAATAACTTTAAAATTCTTAGAACATATGTGCATGTACGGATAAATTATATGGTGTATAATTAGAAATAAAGGTATGTAACAGTAAAGTTTATGTCTCCCTTTTTATTTCTCTCACACACACACACACACAGTTACCACGAAATTGTACACATGATGCTTTCTATTGTACTTTAATAATTAAAGGGAAATTAAACTGCATGCCACCGCACTGATTTAAACCCCTAAAAATTGAGAAAATATGGCAAATGGAGAACATACACGCTTTAATTTCCTTCTTTTTTTTCCCGCTGTAAAGCCAGAAGCCTTCCGACCCCAAAATGTGTTTGTCAGCCAGCGGGTTTACTGGAAGTGAGCCTTCGAGATGGGCGATGGCAACTGTTCATTTTCTCACTCATTGACCTCAACTCCCCACTTTACAATGTGGAATAAAAGTGGCCAACAAATTGAGGAACCAAGGATCAAGGGAACCAGAATGTAGGTTACTCTGCAGCCGCTGCTTTGCAAAAGGTGAATACACTACACACTGTGTACAAATGCACCCACACACACACACAAACACAGAGCAGGGGTGTATTGAAGGGGCTTTTAACCTGTATAACACCATATATCAGCTTTAAAACTAACCGATAGATAGCAACAATCTGATGGAAGCATTTTTCCATGCGAGCGTCTTTGCATGTTTGTGGTGGTTTAGTACCTGATCGGAGAGCGAGATTCGGACAGTAGATCACAGTTTAGACAGCTACAATTGGACCAAACTGGACACCTGCTTCCCGTCCACCTACACTCACCATGACCGCTAATACGCCGAGCTATTGATCAGCGCTGATGCCGTTTCAAAGGGGGAAGAGAACCGGGGCTGCAGGGCCTGTGACAACACTGACAAGGGTAAAGTGTTATTTCGCTCGCACGCCGACAGCTGGACAAGGGGGTGGGAGGGTTGCAGGGGGGGAATGGGGGGGGGGGAGTTCGTGCATGTGAGTCGGGAGGGGCATTCGGCCGGCCGGGCAGTAATTCTTAATTGACACCTGTCAGGATAATGGCGGCAGTCACAGCTGTTGCGGGAGAATTTGTCCATCGTCCCGTTCATCTGTCAGCTCTAATACCCGTCCTAAAAGCTGCCCCCCAACCCCCACCCCTCCCTCCAACACCATCCAACCACCTTGCCATCCATCACCCACATAGACCCCCACCCATCTTCTTTGATGCTGGACCAAACACTGGTGCCATCATCGAAACATCTTCGCATCTTTGCCAATGGCCAAAACAGACTTAATTCATTAAATTGCATTCAAACCATGTTGAGATGATTAAGTATTTGGCGAAAAAGCAGCTCCAAAAAAATAAAAAAAATCAAGAATGCACACTTAAATAAAGCCTCACTTCTTCCTTAGTTTGTTTCCCTTTCAGCTATTCATTTCCCCGACGATTTCCACCTAACTTTGTCTGATGACGTACAACCGACAGTGAAAGAAAAGCAGCTCAGTTTAAGAAAGAAAAAACATTTTTTCATCCCCGTTTTTCATTCACCCCCCCTCCTTTCTTCTAACACCAGCCCTTCTCTCTCTTTTCTCTTTGCTTTTGAGTGGCAAAGTATTTATCCAGAAGAGAGGGGGATGTGAGATGAGAAACATGCTGGAGAGGGGAAAAAGAGCAAGAAATAAAGGAAGAGGGAGTGCCGAGAAATGAGAGGAGAGATGAGTGGTACGTGAACGAAACGGAGAGAGAGAGAGAGAGGTAGAGAGGCAGAGAGGAAGAAGAGAGGGAGGAGTGTGCAGGGGTTGGGTGTCCCTGGATAGGGCTTTTGCTCTTCTGTAGTGGGCCCATCTCGTTTGTCTTGTTTGTTTGTTGGCATCAAAGAGCTGCCTCTCACTCCCCCTGCTAACTGATGTAATGAGTGGGTAAGCTACATGTTTTTTTTTTCACTGCGCCGAGGAATTCAAATACTTATTAGACAAAATATTCTGTAATTGCTCATCTTTTATTGATAGAAGTAACATGTTAAATTTGGCTCTAGCAGACTTTCCCATAGCCTCTCGAGGAGGCACGGCACTGATCAAGAGAGCAAATTTACCCTCGGCAAATGTAATACTTTACTTAAGAAAATTTGAGATGTCAATTTTTGTGCCTTAAATGTTGCACGACTACTTCTCTTGAACGATTCCCCTCTTATCTTCCTCATGTCTCAAATTATGTGCAGAAGTAAAAAAAAAGAAAAAGAAGGAGAAACAACATATGAACAATTTTTCATTAATGAGCTCTTAAGCGTTACACCCCCACTGTGGAGCCTTAACAAAATGTAATTACTCAGCACAAGACAAATATTACATAGTAATTAAGCACACTTAACAAAGAGCTGATAACAGCAACAGCCCGCCATTTATCAAAGCATTGAGTCCAATTTGAATTTCACGAAAAGTTTAAAAAAAAATCGAGTTTGTTATGCTGCTGCAACACTGAAAAATGAGAACAAAAATTCTTTATTTGGGGGAAATTGTTTTTCTATGGCAGTCAGGAGTAAGACTGCTTGTCAGCCCAGTCCCAGAGGGCTGCTTTCTATCTGTTTCAGACTTGATTTTCTCAGACTTGGATTTTTTTTTTTTGGATCCCATGACTTGCTGCTGTTTTTATGTGCTGCAAGGCAGGCAACAAAGCACATCTGGCTGCTTTAATGATATGATTTCCCATCATACTAAGCCACCTCCATTATGACCTCCCACAGAGACATGCTGGCTGCACTTAAGCATTAGGTGTAGGTGTGTGTGTGTATCTGTCTGTCTGTCAGTCTGACTGTCTGTGTTTATGGTTGACGGTATGTGTGTGTATGTGTGTGTGTGTGTCTAAAGTGCAGCGAGGGCAACACACTGCTAGTGATGGTAGCGGCATGCCCTGAGGGCAGCTTTTGTTGAGAATGCCCCGGAAAGAATCAGAAGGAAAGAAAGAGACAAGGAGGGGTATTATGGCTATGCTGTGAAATATACCCTTATCTGTGTGAACAGAAAAAAGCTTAACACATGCCTGCTAATACCTTTTTTATTTGATTATTTTAGTTATTCACCGATAATCACGACTAAAAAATATCCTTTCATGATTTTAAAGCAGTTTTTTTTTAAATGTGAGAATTTTCCATGGGCTTTTGCAAGGATAATAAACGTAGCTAATGCACATAGCACACACACAAACACTTGTGGTGACTCAAGGCATTAGAAGAGCGAGCTGAGCATGTTTGACCTTTGACTGCCTCAAATCCCTGATGTAAATTTAACTAATAGTTTCGGAGGGTGGCGCAGGAGCAAAAGTGGCTATCGACGAGGTCGATCGATGCCACCTGCTAACGACACCACCGCTCCAATTAGCGTAACCTCTAGCCGAGTCCGACCGCCAAACACACACACGCTAAAGGGGAATACCCAGGAAACATACAGCACAACTAAAAGGGGTGAGGGGAATAAAAACAGCAGATCAATATGTGTTCCTGCTCTGTGTGATATCCCTCGTTTAGATTGGGAATAGTGAGCAGATATGACAGTCAGAAGTGAGAAATATTTGGAGCTGCTGTTAGAGCTTTTTTTGTGCTCCTGTTGAGGGAGCATAGAGGGGATCTGAAGGCAGGCCCCTGCTAAAGAGGATGACTAACATGGCGTGGTTACCGTTACACTCGTTCAAGTTATTCATTCCAGGAAAACTAACACCGGTCAGTGCTAAGCTACAAACACACACACGCTCTCTTCGCCCCTGTCTCTCTTTCTCCCCCTCACACACAAACACACATTTTTTTTTTTATCATCAAACATAAACTTCTCATTTCTCAGAAGCTGTGGAGCCTTTAAGTCATCGGAAGCAATAAGCCGCTCCAACTTTCAGGCCAAAGACACTAGTTCCTTTGCTGAAAAATCAACTTTTTATCAAAACAAGACTGTTCTAATTCTCAAGAAGGAGGGGGATACTGGAATCCAGCAACATAAAAAGCGAAGAATAAAAAGAAAAACACACCTAGAGGCTATACACTGCTGCACTCCTCAGGACGCTGGTGAAGATAGAAGGGTGGGGGGCACATAAATCTCAGCATGCTGATTATTTCGAGGGGAGAATATCACATAACAGCATCGTCAAGTAAGAGCACAAAGGTCGCTGTGTAATCTTAGCTACCCCGGGCATGCAAAATCATTAATCCCTGGGCACTGTGATTCTCCAGCTCGGAAATAAACTGGAGGCCTTCAGCGAGGCGGCTGCAGAGTTGGGAGGACGTTCAGCCAAAGTAGACCCGTGTTATGATGTGCTGGTGATTTACTAGCAGCAGTGCAACACATGCAAAAGTGTAAAAACTTCAACGGGGTGTCTATATTTTAAAAACGGTGCCTGGGATTAGTTTGGAGTGCTGATACATCAAGTGGTTAGAACAGGCCTGAGCTGTGTCATTAATATAAAAATAAATAAATCTCTTCGCAACATTTCCGCTGTCACATTCCAGCCGAAACACAAGGAGAAACTTTAAGAAAACGCACTGCGACCTCGACACAGAAATTAAGCTGTGTAATTGAAATGAAAACAAAGGAGAAAATAAAAAGAGAAGAGAGGGGAAGGTTGCTGGTCTGGCTTGCTTATTACAAGGTTATAAAGAGTGGTGGGGGTGGGGGCGGGGGCTCACCGAGGTCATTAACTGGCATTGTCTCCTGACGTGATTAGTCAGGTAGCAAAGTCCATTTGTCACCTGCACAGGCAAATTGAGTTGGTGCTGCACTAGGGGCTATGGGGACTGTATAATATCAACTTGATTACATCAAGGCAGCTGCGGACTTGACACCTTACTGAATTTGTCAGCATTAATCGTTAGGGCCTGTCACAAATCCATCAGCTCCACAGATAATTAGGGCTCTCTCTAATGAAGCCAACGGGAAGCAACCTTACCCCCCCACCACCACCCTTTTCCTATACCCATGCACACACACACACACACACACACACACACACTGTCTCTTTCTTATAATTAACCATCGTGCTCCGCAGAAATAAGAGCGACTATCTTATCTGCTCTTCCTCCTCGTCTTCCTCCTGTAAGCCAGCCTCAGATGAAAGACGGCGTCACTCCATTCTGTCTTTTTATTGTTCCTGCCTTCTTTCCTGTCCCCCCTCACCCTTAAATCGAGTCGTTTAATGAAGAGGTGAGGCTACAAGTGTAATAGCACACAGTAATGTGCATCTGTGCACAATAAAATGCATACTGGAAAAAGAGAGATGTACTTTTTTTACACACTTTCTAATGCAGGTTTTTCCATTTTTTTTTCCATCTCAGCTTTACAACTTGAGTGTCTTAACATAGATACTTACATAAAGACTATAAAAGGGTTTTTAAAAAGAGTGCAATGAGGGACACGTATGATGTATAAAATATACTTTTTGTGGATCTTAACACTACAAACACAACCTTTAAAATAGTACTCTAGAAAATTGTGTAAGAAAAATTATTTTCTGAGAAAATAAATTAAATTATGTGTCAAAATCACAATAATGTAGCTATCAGATTTACACTACAAATCCCTTAATTTTTTAAAGAATTTTCTAATTTAGAGGACATTAAGAAATACAAAAAAATCAGCTTTTGCTACAAGACCAGATAATACATTTCATGATATGGCGCCATTATAGGAATATAAAATTGTAAAACTCAAAGAAATTTCTACTTTCGCCTTTTCTGAGCTTGTGGAATATGTTACGCCGGATTTGGCCCTGAAACACTAAAACAAACATTACATAACAAATAATATTCTGCAAAAAGGGTACAAGGTGAGAAAAAAAAACCTGTCAAGACAAGTCTGCTATTGTTGTTATAATTGTCTGATTTCCAGTCCCACCATGAGCAATTTCCTCTGAGCGGCAGCACAGAGAGGAAGCCACAGGTCAGTACCAGCTCCCAGTGGAGCATCAGGCTAGCCCAGTGTGTGTGTGTGTGTGTGTGTGTGTGTGTGTGTGTGTGTGTGTTAGTTATTTGTTGCTACTGGGAGCGTGGAGTGGAGGGCGTTATCTCTGACCGACTGTCATGTTCATGGAAGAATGGAAAACATCCCGTCTGCCAAGCTGTGATTGACCATTACAACCCATGATGTGCATGGCATTCAGTGGACAGTGTAATGGATCAATGGCGTGTGTGTGTTTGTGTGTGTGTGCGTGAGAAAGTGTTTGTTGGGAAGGGAGGGAGGGGTCACAGCCATGTCATGTTTTCATGCCTCCATCTACATACAGAAACCTAACAGGAGTCACCATGGCCGACCTTTTTCCAGTGGGCTATTTCGCCAAAACAACAACCAAAACACACACACACACACTAAGAAAAGTAAATCTGAATCCTTTCTTTGCAGTTCAGGCACAGAAACCATGCGGAAAAGTGCTTTGCTAGAAAGAAGTGGAGCACCGGTTGAATGTTCTCCATCCTACACTCCTTCTCATCCTCCTCCTCACCCTCATCACCAGCACCATCACCATCACCAGCTCCCTGCTTAAAATGATAAAACCTGCTGAGTTCAAAGTCTTCGTCGGCTGGCCCTCCTGTTCGACCCGCTTTGCACCTCATATTTCAAAATCTCTTTAAAATTCTGTAACTGTCTTTTGTTCACTCCAGTTGTTAATGCCTAACTTCAAAGGCTCGGCCTCATTAGCACAGAGGTAGAAACCCCTGTCACTCATTTACATTTGTTTAAAGGCTGCAGGGAGACGAGAGGAAAAAGGGGGAGTCCAAATCCAAACCACTAGAAGTCAACCTTGTCGGTCCACTGCCAAGACCTGGTTTTATCAGTTGGTCACATTGCAAACGTTACGCTCCCCTCCAGCAGTGGATATTGATTTCATTACTGGACTGATTCTTACAGTGAATGTGGGCTGAATTTGGATGTAAAAAGCTCTATCTCTATGAAGAAAAAGCACATGAGGTGACTCAAACATCTGATTAAAAAAAGCTTGATTTTTTTTCTGTGATCTGTTCAGCACACACACCGTCCTTACATCTGCTTTTAGTAGCTTCCCCTAAAAATAAAACGAGCTGATTTTTCACCCTAATTCGCAACTTTTTTCTGCTTAAGACAACAGGAGGATTGTGTGTATGGAACCTACCAGAGGCATGTCTGTCTTCATAGAAGGATTTATTGATGTTTATCAGGGATGAATAGATCAAAGACTGCCACATGACAGGCGATCAATCACGCATCAAATCAAGGATGGCAATCCTCTAATAAAACTGAAAGAAAGGGAAAAAACCGGCTCTCACCAGTTTTCTCCCCCTTCTTTCCCAGTCAATTATTCATCATTACTCACTCTTGAACCTCAAAAGCTCCCTTTTATCCCCATAACATGCCATTTAGTTTATCTCACCATTCTTAAGAGAACTTTCCTGGCAAAGGAGGATAAAAAAATTGTGAAAAGAAGTGGCATTGCGCAGATATGTGCGTCATTTGCGCATTTAGACACATTTTAAACACAAGTGGGGGGTCAGGGGTTGAGTTGCGCGCTGTGTTAATAACACAAGAAATTAAAATTTAAGTTGTGAAATAAATCTCAGCATGCAGCTAAACAATATGACAAGGAAAGAGATATTTTCATTGTAAATAAAAACTACAAGGATGTGAAATGGTGTGAATGGAGGAGCGGGTTATACCTGCTGATCGCCGCGGCTCTTGCTGCTTTCTCCTCGGCATAGTGACCGTCACTTTCCACGGTGCTTCTCATGCAGGAATTACAAACAAATCAAGTCTATCAGTTTTGAAAAATCATCCCGTTTTTCAGGGGGGAAGGCTTTTGATCTCGGAGCTGTCTTCTTTTCAAACTGCTTGCTCTTTTTTGGACTTAAAAGCTGGATCGGCTTCGACAATAAGCACAAAAATTACGAAGGGATTCGGCCAGCTCCTGACACCTTCATGTCCATCAAAGATCATCTTCCTTCATTTCTCTCATGGCAGAGTAAAAAAAGAGAAAAGAAGTAGCAGCAGAAGCAGGGAGAAAGCACCTTGAAACCCAAGTTTTTAGTTCACTCCCCCTGGAAAAAAATCTCCCTAATCTCCAGTGCTGCTTGAAAGGGGGGCGATAGTTTGCTGCGCCTTTTTACGCACACCAAAACTAAAAAATAAATAAACTCTGACGGTAACAAAACAAATAAGTCCCGTGTGAGCGCAGCGCGCAGCTCTGATAAGTAATGTATCCTTGTGTTTCCTTCTCTTCTTCTGCCACAGACCTGAAAGAGAGAAAGGGGAGAGGAGAAAATAGATAGACAGGCATTAGATGGGTTAATGTCAGTCCCGTCACCACCACGCCACCTCAGCCCGGATCCAGCCTCACCAGTCCGGCGGAGACTTTTTCCTCCCTCCCCTCCTTCCCTCTTTCTCTCCCATTGAAAAAAAAAATAAATGGGACGAGCAGGCTTTCTCTCTTACTTACGTTTTAAGACTCGTGGAAATAATTTCCACCGCTCATCTCATCGCATCTTGGACAGAGTCGGTTTTTTTTTTTTGGAGGGGTGGCTGATGCGGTGGAGAGGATATCACTTGAGAGAGAGGGGAAACAAACAAGACGCAGGCGCATCCAAAGCTTCGCCAACAAACAGATCACATCGACATGGACTAAAATATTTGTCTCTTAAAAAAGCAGAAAAAGGAGAGAGGGGGAAACTCCAGGGACTGATCCGAAGGTCTCCCAAAAAAAGGAAAATGGAAACGCGGTGGATCCAGAAGCTGTTTCAGACAGTCTCAACTGATAGACAGACGCATCGAGTGGCTTTTCCTGCTACATTTTTACTCCTCCCCTCTCCACAAGCGTCACCCCTGACAGAGGAGCCTACCTGTCAATCTTTTTAATTGTCTTGTTTTCCCCCCTCTCTCTCTCTCTCTCCTTCTCCCTTTGCTTTAAAAAAATCCCAAACCCTCCGACAAAGGAAAGCTTTCGGAAGTTACCGGGAGATTAACTAAACTTAGAAGTATCGCAAACCACAACAAGTCTTCCACTACACGGTTATTGCAACTTAAATGTCATGTTTCGCTTATAAAAGCGTGGCGCTGACATAGCACGAGTTAGAGGGTCGTCTCCCACAGGGGGTGGGTTCAATGCTCCAATATGTTGCAGTAATAGTTACATGCTTTTCAATAGATGCTTGCTGGAAATGACACATGACAACACATTGAAATAAAGGCAGAATGAAATGCAAACTCCCAAATAATACAGGTTACAGGTGTACATGTGGGGGGCATGAACATGTTTCGGAAAGAATAAAAATGCGGATTTAACAGAGCGAGTTTAGCACAGCGTTTATTTGGTATTTTTAGATGTTTTGGAGGGATCCGGTGGGGTCGGTGTTGGTTTCGTGGGTGGAAAACGGCTGAGGATATGTTCGGAGACGAGGATTGATTTGTTTCACCTTACTAGGAAGTGAGTGTTGTGTCCGGGAAGGGGAGGGACTCCGACAACAAGTCTGGGGCGCTGCTGCTGCTGCTGCTGCTGCGCTACTTACAAGGCTGCACCAGTGCAACGTTTTAATCCGAAATACTCGATTCCATGCTTTTTTGTTTAAGAAACAAAGAGTCACGCTATATATTATCGCATTTTTTAAATATTTGTTAAAAAGCGCGGTTTTTCTGCACGGATCGACCCGGCCCCGGCCTGGCCTGCAATGCTCTGCATGTGCAAAGGGAAAGAAAGCCTTTAGCGCAGGCTAATGGCAGTGGGGCTTATTGCTGCCACGAACGTACGTCAAGTTGTCCGTGAACTTTGTCACATTTCGGAGCCATGTTCCGCCTGGTGAGAAGCGGCAGGAGATCGGCGGTATCTGCAATCGGCGGGGGGCGAAGAAGCACCGACGCACTTTCAGGAGTTCATCCGGTTGCGCGGCGCTTCATCATAGATATGTCCTACTCAGCGCACTTCATGGATTTTAAAGGATCCTCCATAGCGAGCAGTATGAAAAAGCTGGTCGTAAACAAGCTTAGTCCGAATTTCAGAGACGCCGTTTCTATGCAAACCGTAGCTGTTCCGACACCCGGAGACGCGGACTTGCTCGTCAGAAATCGGTAAGTTGTTGTTTTTGAAAGGTGTGCAGAAACACTACTGCTCTCTCTCTGCGCGTTCCGAATAGCAATAGGTGACCCAAAGCGTGCTATGAGTCTATTAGTGGATCATTATTTCATGTCAGCAATGTTGAGAAGTTTATAAAGGGCTCCGCTTACCTCGATTTACCCATGTCCAGCACCTGCGATCATCATCATCATCACAAGATGGCAAAATACGTGAGGAATAAGCGCTGTACTGTAATTCCAAGTTCCGCCCTCTCTGCATTTGTCTATCAATCCATCTCGGCATCTCTCTCTCTCTTTCCCTCTCTCACACCCCTCTCTCTCTCCCTCTCTCTCTCTCTCTCTCTGTCCTCCTGTCTCTCTACGTCACCAAACTGCAAACAGAAAGTCGTGGAGGGGGGGCTCAGACTGGCATCCAGAGATGGAGATGATGGAGAAGGAGATGCAGTGTTACATGGCGCGGGAATTGCAGCATCATTTCTCTGATTCGCAGCAGTGTATTCACGGTTAGGGGAGAGTAAACCCACCTGAAGTCAGTTTCCAAGCCTCTTTTAGCCTGGCACACTGCATGATTATTACAAAACTACATTTGTTCATGTTAGGTGGAGAAAAAAGCACAAATGAATGCTCTTTTTTTTAAATAGTAGGATTTCTGATTCCACCCAGAGGTAATAATTTTTATTTGATTTAATACTACATGACTGACTGTATGTATGCCTGATCGGACTCTACATCTTATATTAGCTTTACGCAAATGCACCTCAAGGTTTATTTTGGTGTTTAATACCAATAAAATATACATTAGTGTCTCAGTTGCTTGTGAGCGAAGACCTTTGACCAGCAGGTTGCCTGTAATAGTGAGGCTTCACAGTCTTGGGATCAGGGAAAACAGAAAATAAATATTTGTGTGCGGAATAGTGCAAATTGAGAACCACTTATCACATACTGCAGAGCATCAGTGAACCTTAATAAATATTGCATTTGAAAAGTGTTAAGTGATGAATATCAGAGTGAGAAATTGATAATTGAAAAGATCATGAGTGCAGTTAAAGAGGCAAAATGATTCACAAGGAAGAAATAAAACTTTTTTCTTTATTTTAGATGTTGTCAGTTATAGTTTTTGTTTCTTTGTTTTTAGTACATTTTCAAGTCCCTCTGCACATCCACACCTCCATGTGTGTACTTTTGAGTAAATGTAATATGAAGAAATACATAACATCACATTAAAAATATATTATATGAAATGCTTTTATGATATTATTCAAACTGGTCTGTCATGAGTCTAAAATTCTATTGATAAGAATGCACTCCAAAACAAATAATTAGCATACATTTGTCATTTTTGCCATAAATGAAAAATACAGGCGATCAATCCTGATATTTAATATTTAATAACGTATAATAATGTTACTGTAACAGTCTGCTGTACATAATATAATTTTATCATCTCGTTGAATGGTGATGTTTTTTGTGCATGAACAGACTTTACTGCCACAAATATCATCTTATTTTGTTTAAACTCACATGGCTCAATATTTTAAAGTTGTGTGAATTGAAATAGTTTCACCTTTGATGAGAACATAATATTTCCCTGTGAGGAAACAGATTCTATAAATGTACAGTAAAGTAGTGAAATCAAGGTGTTTAGTTCTATCACTGTGACCCATCTATAAACCACAGAAGCATTATCTACAAGCTCAAAGTACACGTGTGACATGCACGGTAATGAGGCACAGCATGCATGCCGCTCTAAAAGACAGTAAATGATTTATTTATACATTCCTTTCTCACATATTTGTTTCCAACGTGTTACCAAAGTAAGATGAAAAAAACAGCCGTCTTCGTGTTGAGGCAAGAAGCAACTATCTAAGATTTTTAAAAAGTGCAGTTTGTTGTGGGTGTCTCTGAAGACAATGAATCATGACATCATGCAATGTGTTTTGTGATACAAGCCTTTCCCTGTCAGTGCAGGACCGTTCTCTTCCAGAGAAAAGGGAATCATTGCCAAAACAAAGCAGAGTGTTTGCGCCCTGTGCAGAAATGTCTAGAGAAGGAAGCTGAAGTCTTGACCTTCAGACAGAATTCAGGAAATGACCACATAAAGGCTTTTGTGCATGATGCATGGACTCATGTTTAATTTCCTCACCTTTAATGCACTTTTTTTGTCTTTGTGTTTCAGTTTTGTGGGAATCAACGCCTCTGATATTAATTACTCTGCAGGCCGTTACGACCCCTCGGTGAAGCCCCCCTTCGATGCCGGTTTCGAGGGTATTGGTGAGGTTGTTGGCCTCGGCCTTAGCGCCAGCTCCCGTTACACCGTGGGGGACACTGTGGCCTACTTCGGCAGCGGTGCGTTTGCCGAGTACACGGTGGTGCCAGCCAAGGAAAGTGTGCCTGTCCCCGCGGTGAAGCCAGAGTTCCTCACCCTACTGGTCAGTGGCGCCACAGCCTACATCGCCTTGAAACGTCTGGGCGACCTGGCCAAAGGTGAGACGGTCCTGGTCACGGCGGCTGCTGGAGGAACGGGACAGTTTGCTGTGCAGTTTGCCAAACAAGCTGGGTGTCACGTGATTGGGACCTGCTCGTCAAACGAGAAAGCCGGTTTCCTCAAATCCATCGGCTGCGACAGGCCGATCAACTACACCTCAGAGGACCTGGCCAAGACGCTGAGGAAAGAGTACCCACAAGGCGTAGATGTAGTCTACGAGTCAGTCGGAGGCAGCGTCTTAGAACTCGCAGTGAACTGTTTGGCCCAAAAAGGTCGGCTGATAGTGATCGGCTTCATCTCGGGGTACCAGACCGCATCAGGGATCCCACCCTTCAGAGGGGGGACACTACCGGTCAAGCTGCTCCAGAAGTCGGCCAGCATTCGGGGTTTCTTCCTGCCCCACTTCCTCAGTGACTACAGGGAGGCTCTGGGGAGCATGATGCAGATGATTGCCAAGGGGAAGCTGGTGTGTGAGGTGGATTGTGGGGATTTGGCACAGGAGGGGAAGTTCGTAGGTTTGGAGTCAGTCTTCCGGGCTGTGGACTACATGTATGCTGGGAAAAACCTGGGCAAAGTGGTGGTGGAAGTGACACCGCCCCCTGTTAGTAATAGCAAGCTGTGATTTAACTGAGCCTCAATGTGCACTGGGTTCATACAAAGTCTTGAACGTTTGGGAAATGTTTAATTCTAGCCCTTTATGTGTTCTCAAGGTTAGGAATGCTTGAATTTTATATATAATATCCTCTCCTTCCAAAATGATTCATTTTCAACATGATCTGTTCAATCAACTTTGCAAACCAAAAATCTTTTAATATTTGAAATGAATCATTCCCTCTACTATATTTGTTTTTTGTCAACTGGTGTCTCACACCAGACAGGCTATGCTAGCTAATAGCTACATAGTCCTGTTGATCCCTTATTCTGGAAATTTGCAAGAAAATAATAAAACATAATGAAATCATACAATCAAATTGTCAATATACATTGATTCTGCAGATTAAGATAAAGTGATAAAGGCTTTGAAAGTCTGGATTTTTTTAGGTTAGGGGCTTTAAAAGTCTTTGAATTTTACTCTTAAAATGCTGTAAGAACCCTGTGCACAAAAAATACTTGAACTTTAATGGCAAAATGGACAACTGCAATGCTTTCCATAATTTTGAAGAGAGATGTCTTTATTTTTGTAAGATGATTAATATAACACTATAAGTAAATCTAAACAATGTGTTCACAAATAAACATAATGAGCAACTTTATGTTTTGCAATCATGGTTTTGGTAATCAAGCAATACAAAAGTGTGTTTTAGGATAGTGGTCCCTTACGCGTAAGACTGAATTTAGTATAGAACAAACCTGAAAATGAATTATAACTATGCATTGAAATCAGAGACGTAGACTATTTTTACAGTGTTTCTTAATCTTGTGTGCCCACCTTCTGGTATAAGTCCACCGAAATTAATTTAGACCAGCTGCCATAATGTGCTTGCTTTTAGCACTCTCAGACACTTTATCTACCATAAATGTTTTATGATAGACTTCATTGTTTTTATAATAGGGGCTTACATTGGTATGTGCTTGTCAAAAGTGAGCGCTGCTCCAGGTGTGCTTGGTATTTCATCGTCTGTTTGTGGCTGACAGAAACGGCATTCACACAATCAATCTTTTCATTCACATGCCCCGAAGCTGCACATAATAAAAAAAAATTAGTCCAGCTAACCAGGAGTTGGACTAGAAAATGCCATTACTTTTCCTCACTGCAAGGAAAAGAAAAAACACTTATAGTGAATGTACTGTGGAATGCCCTTTGACATGTTTTTTTCATTTCCATTGGTTTTTTTTAAAGTTAATTTAGTTTTGGAAACAAGAAACAAAACAGCGAAACATATGTTAGGAGTTCAGTCACATGGCAGATCATTTCTACATAAAACCCAGAGATTATCATCGACAAAAAAAAACATGAGCCTTAGATTTTGTAGAAAGCAAGAAGTAGAAAAGAGTGACGCCATGTTGTGTTAATGTACTGTATGTAGACTGAAACAAACACCTGTTCCTACCTGGCAGGGAGGGCTGTAGTGTTCATGCACTGTGAACATGTTATTTCCTCATCCAGGTGGCCACTCAAAATATAACCCAGTGTGAAATACGTTACAGGTGTGACCCCAGCATGCAAAGCTGCTACCTTCACCAGACGGTGCAGGAAATCAGAAACACACCAGGCCAAGGCCATTTTGCATCCATAGTGTGGGAAGTAAGAACAGCACTGACAGTGTTTGACACACACAGTGGTCACTTTCACATTTAGTTACAGCGATAAGTGTAAGTCCTGTAAAATCTTTTACACACTTGTGTGTTTTTCTGTTTAGTTTGTAATGTGGGTGGCAACTAAAAACAATGAAAATGTAAAATATCACTTTTATAATTATTATTTTAAGACAGAAAAGAAAAATTACCTCTGCAGTGTTTTTTTTTCTCACTTAATATATTTTATTCCTAGCCCAAGCCATCATATATTTCTTGATTTCTTGTTAGAAAGAATGGCTTTGTTAATATAATGCTATAATGTCATTAGTGTATATCATTAGAAGGGACAACAGAATTTTTTATTCTAAATCAAAACGAGCATTCAATTTTAATTATCATAATCAAAAGCAGGATCAGTGAATCCCAGATTTGTTTTTGTGTTTATGGTTTGCTCAGTTGACAGGTGAAACAAGTTATTTAATACATTTTAAATAAATCATTTATATTTGAATATATGGCGTTAGTTTGGTACATTCCCCAAAAATAACATGGCAGTTATATCACACATGATAAAATTTAGCATATTTCTTCTAAGAAGAAGAAGAATTTGAAAATGAGTATGACAGTTGTCAGGTCATAAAACCAATGATCTGTTCGACAGACTCAATAGTGTAAAATCAGCTTAGCCTTCAGTGCTGCAAAAAAAAAAAAGTCAAAAACTGCATCGAATCGTGACCTTAGAATCAAAAGTGTAATAGAATCTTGCATTTGGAGAGTGATGACACCCCTAATCATTAAATGGACAACACTGAATAATTAATTCTCCTAGTTTTTTTATTAAGTTGGGTTTCATTTTCTTGCTTTGTCTTCATTAAAAGCTGTACAATACACACTTAGGTAGAGGTCTGGTCCTACGTGTGACCTTTGGTCTGACACATGAGATTAAAATTCATGCCTACAGATGATTTTGAGTTTAAGTGACTTGGTTTGAGCTAAATTAATATCATAATTCAAAAGATGAAATTGAACTGTGAAATGCATTAAATGTATCTCACCAGCAGAAAAAAATCATTGCACTGCAGTTACCTCTGTAACACCACTGTTTGGTCAGGCGTTATGATGCAAATGCAAGCTGGTACATGCCAGCCACAGGAAAGGTGGTGAGAGAGGCGGTGATGCACATGGATGTTTAGATGAAGTTAGCCCGCTTGAGCACTGTGTGCATCCATGTTGCACGGCGAGGAGGAGGCCAGGTTTAGCATCTCTTCAATTAGCAGGAGAGGCCTCGTCTCGGCGTCCTCCAGGGCCTACCTGTACCTCAGCTGATTAGTGAGCAGTCACAGCCCCAATTAGAGAACACAGGAACCTGGAGAGACAACACTCTTTATTTAATTGGATTGTGTTGCAGTCGGAGGCTGCTAACTGGCAACGTATTGAAGCAACCTGGAACTGCCGAGCGTAAACAAGACATTAAAGATAGAGAAGGTCTTCTAGAGAAGCATTCACAGACTTTTGTGTGATGGTGAAACTTCAGAAACATTTCTTCATTTGAGGAATTATGCTAAGTGCCTCTCTTATTTTAGTCAAGGGTTACTGTAGTACTTCTCCTCAGAAAGGGTCATTAACACACCAGTTAAATTTAAATAGTTATGTACATGGAAGTAATGAAGGGTAAGCCTTTTCAACCTGATGTAAATTTAGAGCATAGATTATAACAAGTTATATTAAATTGATCGCACAGAATAGAGAAATAAATGTGCTGGTTTTCTTTTGTCAGTATACTTTTTCTTGCTTTGTGAATGACTAGTTTAAAGTAAATTCACCTTTGTAATTGCCAATGATCAGTGCATTGAAGAAGCCACAAAAGTGATGGTTTTCTGGGATTTACTGGTATTGGTGGTGGTGTACCTAAAGGCACAATGAGTAGGATATTCCTTAAAAAAAAAATAAAGAGAGAGAGTCATATAAAAATAATCTCTCTAAATGATCAAGTGTGTGGCGTGTGCCTGGCCTCTGCCTGTATTCTCTTTTTACTTTTCATTTAGATGTGTTTGGGACATTACTAGTCATGGCACTGTAATTGGTGTAGGGTGTAACACACACTTCTTAATTTTCACACACTTAGTTGCAGTTCAAGGTGTCCTGTCAACAGTTACAGACATCTCTTTTACTAATATGATTGAGGATGATACTTTTTGGGCTGTGGGGGATTTTTTAATTTGTTGCATTACCAGTAGTGGCCACTGGGAAAGAGTGGTACTGTACAGATAATATTAACAAAGGAACAAAAGCCTTGATTTTTTTTTCTGGCTCACGATAATTCATGTAATTTTAAAAATAAGTCAGCAAACTGTCTCATTAACGTTAACACAAAAATAATGAGGCAAACCTGGCTGACATTGATGACCTGACAGAAGGCTAGCTCCTTTTGGTGTAGCTACATGTTAGCTAGCTAGTTAGCTAGCAAATAATAATGTAACGTGTTTGTGAAGATTAGGACATTGTCAGGATATCAAGTGTCTCTTTTACAGGTCCCCCAGCCACATCTTTGGTTTTGTTTTAAACAGAGACAAGCCTCACATATAGCATATCTATATACAGGAAAAGGGAAAGCTGAAGAAAGTTTTGCCAGGTACCAAACTTGCTCAACTGTTGAGCAAAGAGGGGAGGGACTTAGGATTGGTCAGTTATCACTGTCACCACAGTGGCTGCTTTTTAACAAAGTTTACATACTCTGACTTCAAAATAAAACATATTTCCTTTCCTTTTTGTTAAGCAAAAAAAAAAAATCAATCCATTTAAATTTCAAATCCAAGACCAGAACTGCTGCACGTTGACATTCAGTGTAGTGAAATTCTCAGAGGTCTCTCTCTCTTCTTTAAACCTTTCTCCACAGTTTTCCGTCGCTGGAACATGTGGCACATAACAAAGACATCACCCTCATATTGTGGGATGGTAGTCTACCTTCAGGCGCCTAAGGGACACTGGCTGGCTGCTTGGTGCTGCCAGGATCCAGACAGTCCAGTTTCTTTTTGTGCAAGTCAGTCAGACCCCCTCAACTCCCCAACTCCCCGAGCCCCCGTCACTCCTACCTCCGCCTAATTACCAAACCTAAAACCCCACTCGACTAATTAGCCACAGCAGACCCAGGAACTGTGAGTAAAGGTAAAGAGATGGCTTCATTCAGGAGTGTGTGCGTGTGTGTGTGTGTGTGTGTGTGTGTGTGTGCGTGCGTGCATGTGTGTGTGTGTGTTAAGAGAGGGAGAGTGAAAGAAAGAGACAAGAAGAAAGGGAAATGGAATATTCAAACCTTTAGCGAGCACATCTCTACAGCCAATTAAAGTCATTTATTAAACTCTTTGCGAAACCTGAGTTGTGCATGACAGAATGATAGGGGAATGTGTTTGTTTGTGGCTGTGCATGTGTTTCTGGATTTGTCGATGTGGGTTGCATGCACACACACACAGACACACACACACACGTCCACATGTGTCTCAGTATGGCTGGCAATCTGTCGGCTTTTCTGTCTATCAGCGGCGCGAGAGCTCAGTGGGACATAAATTACAATATGCAGCCGAGCCACTTGTGTAAGTCTCAATGAAGGGGAGGAATAACTTTCTTAATCAAGTTCCCCTGATTAATTGTAATAAAGGTGTCATCCGTAAATGTGTCCTCCTGATTGAGTAATTCGGGGCCGGAGACAGTAAGCACATCCCTGGTGATTGGGGGGTTGGACAGAGTGTGGGGGAGGGAGGGGGAGGAAGGTGTGTGGAGGACATAGTGAGACACAAATAGCTCCTGGGCACACTGGCAGCCTTCGCACAACTGACAGTTATGAAATACAATTATCAGTGTGATCTGCTTAAGAATTCATCAGCAGCTTCACCGGCCAGTAAAGACGTTCATAGAGAGACGGAGGGAGGGAGGGTGACACAAGAGGAGAGAAGGCCTCACTGATTAAATGAGATTTTTATTTTGTCCAGCAGATTGTTCACATTATGTTACACTATTGTGAGAAGATTATCTTTTCTGTTGTTTTCCTCTGTTAGAATCACCTGCGGTGTTACATATTATTCAACTAACTCAGTCCAAACTAATAACAGAATTATATGAAATAAATCTGTGGCACTGAAGCACAGATATATGTGATAAAACATGTTCAGACTCCCTGTCCATTTCAATCTATATTACTTTTCCAGGCTGTCTAAAACTATGTCTACTGTCTATATTACTTGTTTCATTGGATGTCTCTAAGCCAATCACAGTGTTACACATCATCTTAAGTGGACTGCTGTAGAGTCATACCCTCTTTTACAGTGAGCATGGCCGACTGTGAGGCAAAAGGGAAGTGTAAGGGACATTTAATCTATTGTTCATATTGTTTGAGTGCACAAATTGTGTTTAAACTCTGTTTAAGGTAAACATGAAATCTAATTTTACTTTTACGTGTTCTCCTTTGAGACTGTTTCATTTAGATAATCATTAGAGGCCAGGAAAGATTATTGAAAAGTTGGAAAAATAAATAATTCATAAATAATTGTGATAATAATCTAGTGAACCCTCAGCAGTGGTGCAATCTGGTTAAGTGCTCTACTCAATAAGTAATCAATCAAATACTGATTCACTTTTTTTAGGCTACCGCATACATTTTAAAGGGATATATTGTACTTTTCACTATTCTTTTCAACTTCTACTACTTAATTGACACTTATAGTTGCTTTTTATATAAAAACATATAATATGCTTCAATGATATTTTGCAGTATCGTACTACTTATCCACCCAATAGAATATAACATATCTAAAAATTGGAATTCCATTGATGAACCACAACATTCAAATACTCTTAGGTGCATTGTCAATAACCTTCTTGTGAAAGAAGCCACTCTGCAAAAGGAGCCCTTTTACTTCTGATACTTTTAAGATTAAGATTAATTAAGATTCCCTTATTAGTCCCACAACGGGGAAATGTAACCTCTGCGTTTAACCCATCCTTGTTACACACCAGTGAAAACACTATGCTTAGGAGCAGTGACCGAGCAGTGGTGGGGGCACTTTGCTCAAGGGCACTTCAGTCCTTGACCTGTCAGCCCTGGGATTCAAACCGGCGAACAAATCATTTTCAGACTATGTTATATTCATGGTATATCCTGTTACTGAAGTAAAGTGTCTGAATACTTCTTCCAACCCTGTCCCTTTAGTGGGCCCTTGAGTTCTTGGTTGGGTCTTGTTGGTTGCATATTACAATTGTTTCAACTGCATTTTTAAGTTCAAGAGCAACCCACATTTTTAAAAGCATGATTTAACAGCACACTAAAAGAAGATAATATATAATAAAACAGTTAATCTTCACCTATATCAGCACAGTATAATAAAACTTTATTCTAGCTTGCTGCGCTATACCTACACACATATTGAATAAAAGATCAAAACAAGCACTAACATTTCTATTTGACAGATAAAATCATACTCGACAACATTCATCATCTCTTTCTACCTACATTAACCCTTTAGGGCACCTTCTGTAGCCTCTGGAGGGGAGCGAGGGTCCCTCTCTGTGTCTGTTCAGATGTAGATATATATTCAGGTGAAAGGCAAGGGCACTATTCACCACCTCAGGATTAATGACAACATCATCGCCATTGCCATGCTGACCAGCCCCATATTTCCATTGGCTGGATAAAGAGGAGAGGGAAGACGGTGGCGGGAAGGGGGTGGGAAATATGAGCATCCTGTCGGCAGGATGACGGACAGGTCCTCAGTCCAGCTCCCCCAGGTCCCCCCTGTCCTCATTCTTTACTGGCCTGAGCTGGCTAGCGAGGCAGCGTCTCTGCGGCCAAGGACACAGGGGTGTCAGCAATGCGTCTGGGTAACATCGTTCATCAGGCCGCATCGGTAATGGGTAGCTCTCTGTGACAGTGGTCATCAGGACACAAAAGCAAAAGGGCCCATAAACATCACATGACAGATGGCTGGGAGGACAGCTTCGGACAGGGAGGGAGGGATGGAGAGCGAGAGATAAAGTGAGATAGAGAGAGAGGGAGAAGGACAGAGGTGGAAGAGAGATCTCAGACTGGATTGTTAAGTCTTATGAAAAGTCCCAAGTGCTGGATGGTTTATGAATCTCCATGTTCAATGTCAGCCGTGAAGGGAAAGACTGAAAATCATAGTTTGTAACTGATGTTCAACAAAAGAGGCCAAAAACTGAGTGTAGTCAGTGCAATCTAGCCCCATTAAGTCAGCTGATATTCTGAAATGAATACAAAATGTTTTGTCTCATTATTGTAGTAAAACATACTGACTCGAGCCTTTGTTGCTGCATGAATATAATAATTTTCAGCAATACATTTTGCGGACACCTTGAAGAAAGACTCAAAACTCAATTTAGTAAACTCACATTTGTGCCCTTTCCCTCCTTTCTCCTGTTTGTTTGCCTCCATGTCAGTGATGACTTTGGCCCTTGGTGTTGCCATATGGCAAAACAAGCAACAATTACTTTATCTTTTTTTTTCAAGGCAGTAATATAAAATCCATGTTTTACTTTTTAGTTGTGAAAAGGGGCTTCTACTTTATACGAAAAGTAATTGATCAGATACATGGTAATACAGGTAATCATGTTTGCACTTCCCTTTTCCAGTGATATGTGACACTAATGCTAAAGTTGACTTATTGTTCTATATTTAGGCTAAATGTTTTTATACTATCAGGGGTAATTTAACTATTCATTTTCATCATTAGAAGCAGTTAAGATGTTAAGGGTGTGGCCTGGTGGACTGACTGGCTTGGAATCTAGAGTTGACTGTTTTTAATAGTTTTATTTATATTTTGACTTTTCAGACATTTTGTAACTGGACTGTGTAATCTGGATTATAAAATCCCATTACCAGGAGTCAGCAAAAATGTGATATTACTACCAAAGTATATTGTAGGTCCACTTTTGTTTACATTTGTAGTCAGTACACATAGTCAAGTGGTCTCCTGCTTCTGCATGGAGAACCTGGTTAAACTGGGTCAGAATGAAATATGTAATATAAATTTGATTAAAACATGCTGGCGAACAAAAAATGAATGATTGTTATGAAATTAAATTAAATAGGAAAATTTAGATTTTATGTGTAATTGGGCATTGTTGCCTTTTGGCAACAATTTACCAACTACCCCTCTTTAAAATATTTTTTATTAGATTATTTTGTTAATCCTTTCCATTATTATAGAGGGTAATATAAAGCCCATTAAAACGTTTTTAAACCATGTTTAAGTAATGAGTCATGCAATACTGGGTTAGTGGGGTGAAACCATTTAACCTCCAGCATGGCACAAAGGGGTGTTTGTATAAGTCTAACACAGAGAGAAAGTTTTGCTTGAAAAGAAAGGATAAGAGATTGTTGAGGAGACATCTTCAATGATTCAAGCCTGCAGCACCGATATGTCAGAAGATTTTTTATCAAAAGCATGTTTGGCACAACTCTGACTTTGAAGAGTTTGACAGATAAGTGCAGCGCATCGAAAGACTTGGCCTGAGGAGGAGGATTTTTTAAATAAATCACGGTTTAAGCAGTCTGAGGTGGGGTGAAAGTTAAGGAATAATTATGGAGGTGATAGCAATGACAGAATGCGAGAAACAGGTTGTGTGAAAATGAGGTGAGGTGAGGGTGTCGAGGGCTGTCATAGAAGTGACTGCAGAACCTGTTGTAGGTCCCTGCAGACGAAACAATTGTTGTGTTAGCAACACCTTTGTCACCTCAGGATGTATACTTTGTCTTCACGTGTTTACAGGGAAATCAAGTCCCAAATGTATGGTATCATCTTCAAAACACGGGGAAATGCAGCTCCCTACCCTACAAAGTGGCGCCGCGGGCCGTGTTGCGTCTTTTCTTTGTTTTGTGGAAACAGCCTTGCCCGTCCATTAATCGTCATCCATCCATCCTGTGCACCTGTATATAAAAGGGAAATTAGAATATCCATCACTCGAGCACAACGTCAGCGTGATTGATGGGTTAGTCACAGGATCCCCTCCGTTTCCTACACAAGTCTGTGTTTCAGGAGTGAGAAGTGAACATTATCGAGCACCATGATCAGATTTAGTCTGCACATTTCCATCTAGGAGAGCATTTTGAGTGGATGATACACAATCCCGACGAGGAGGCAGCCAGCAGAAGGTTTATGGAAATCTAATATCATAAGGCTTTTTGGTTTGTTAGACTTGTTATTCACGGAGTGGGCTGGTGACACTTTTTGATGTAACAGTATAAGACAATGTAACGAGGCAGAATCTCATTTTGTTGAAGTGTTTCTGTCAAACTACGGTCTGAAGGATGATTGGGAAAATCTGTGCAAACAGGTTTTGAGTGGGGTGTGCTAAGACTAAAATACCAACTGTTCTCAGAGAAAAGCCTTTGGTAAATAACAGGAAACGTCTTCTGAGAAGGCGATATGAATGCCAGAGAGCGCAGGATGCACGTTTGTCTTTTCAGTTAAGCAGGCACTATTTAAACAAAAGGCATAAATAGAGTCAGTGCAAACAGATGATGAGAATTAATTTGATATATCACACCAATGTTGGGTTTTTATTAATAAAACTGGTGGCTGTGATGTGCTGGTGTGAATTAGAGGTGTACAGAGACATCAATATAACAACTTAATAATAATATGCAATGCAATTTTATGACCATTTAAAGTATCAAATTGATTTAACATTGGAAGCTAATTCATTATAAAGTATATTTTTGCATTGTTATGTTTTTTTTGTTACACTTCATCATTTCAAGAAACATAATAGTTGATATTCAGACATTTCAATTATGTTTTTTCCCCAAAATAATAGAGAGTAGCTTTGCATAGAACAAACATGTTTCTATCGCATTATTTATATAGCTTACTCTGGAGTGGAAATGGAAATGCCTAAGTAAAGTGCAAGTATGTAAAAACTGTACTTGTGTAAATGCACTTCAGTGTACTTAATAACATTCCACCACTACGAAGAGGTCACTCTGTGGGGTCATGAGATTATTAACAAAATGTATGTAAAAAATAAAACATCTGCTAAAGAATTTACTTTTTGACAAAAAAAAAAAAAAACCTACATTCAAGGTCCACAGTCTTCCTCAGTATATGCTTTTGACTTTTCTCTGACTTTTGCCTTTTATTGGAAAAACAATGGATAATTTAATCTCTTCAGGCCTGAGATGAGGCCTGTCCCTGTGCATGTGTCTGTTTAAGACCGGAACCAAAAGTCACATTCAATTGTGTTTAATATTATATTTTTTTTAACCTAATATTCAATTGCATCACAAGTTTTGTGCCTTCAAAGCATCAGTTTACTCAATAATGGCATATAATTCATTATGAAGTTTATTATTTATACATCTTCACACTGTCATTTTCATAATTTCAAGAAACATAATCAATGACAGCTTTTTTTCCCCCCAAGGAAATTAAGATCGGTTTTTATAACATTGTTTGTGTTTTCCTGGATAGCGTTTCTGTTGCGAAAATGCTCTATCAAGACTTTAATTCAGGTGGAAAATGCGAAATAATTCCATTTCTTTTGAAATAAATGACTGTAAACACTGTCAAACCCAAAATATTGGTGTTTTAAAACCTATATCGGTCAAGTTTGTGTCTCTCTTTCTCTGTCTATCTCCCTCCCTTTGTGCGTGTGTGTTTGTATATGTATGTGTGTGTGTGTGTGTGTGTGTGTGTGTGTGTGTGTGTGTGTGTGTGTGTGTGTGTGTGTGTGTGTGTGTGTGCTTTGACAAGGTGGAGACAGGAGCCCTAACGCTGCAGGATGGAGAAAGGTGAACAGGAAACAGAAGGTGCCCATGGAGGAGGTATATGACATCTGTCAGGATCCAGGGTGGGTGGAGGATTCAGCGCCCCCCCTCTGCCGGCCGAGGGTCACCCATCGCACCGCAGTCGCTGAAGTTGTCACGACACCATGACACTTCCTTGGCAATGGTGGCCGCAAGCCGGACAGCCTCGGACGTTCAAGACACACACATATTTTTGAGTAAATTTGTCTGAGGGGAGTGGAGGGGGGGGACATTTTGTATGTGCTGTTTGTTCTTTCTCTGCACAGAAATGTCAGCGTCCTTCTTATGGTTGTTTTTTTTCTTCCCCTCTCTTCAGGGTCCTGGATGGAGGAAGGTCAGCTGACATGGCAAGGTCGACAAACAAACAAACAAACAGAAGGAATTAAAATAGAGAAAAACAGATGAAACGTGGTGGTGTGTTTTTATCGCTGTGAGCCTGATTGCATGTAGCAGCCATTACTCTCCGTTGTGTCCTCTGCCCCCCATTGGCTGCGACAACACCGCCTGGCAGGGCTGCCAGTGTCACGTCATCTCATACTTCTGCTTAACTACATGGACGACAAAGGCCACTTCGCACCAGGATCACTTTACTGTTTCTTACTTCTCAAGCTTTGTTTTCTTAGGGTGGCAAAGGTCGTTTAAACTTTATTTGATAAACATGTTCTTTTCTAAACCAGCGTGAGTTCAAATTGGATCGTGTAGTTTTCGTTGTCTTTGTGGAGGGAAAAAGTAAAAGAAAAATCCTCACAAAAATGATTCACACTTTTGACTCATTATCACATCTCTGATTTATTTTTATATGAGATTCATTCTGATTATTAGAGTATGTAAATGTTCTCTTTAAATTGATGATGTATTGTATGTAATAATTCATTGTTAGCCAGTGTTGGGAGTTACTGGTTACATGTAACAGCATTGCATTATTTATTTTTAAAAATGTGTGTGAATTTCTAATATGTTAAAGGTACTGAGAAAAAATGTGTAATTAAATTACAGTTACTAATCAAAATGTTGTTTATTACAAATGGGTTGGATCTGAATATGAATGTTTTCTTATATTAACAATACACAAGTTGGTGCAGTGCCATGTGAATTGGAAACATGTTACAAAGGGGGAGGGGGGCATCCAAACTAAATCCTGCTTTGGGCCCCTAAAAAGTGTAGTGCCGGCCCTGAGTCCTGCACCTTAGTATTGTGTTGTGAGTGTGGTGATATTTTAAAAAAGATGCACAAATGCTGTCAGAGATCAAGATTTGAAATGACACTTTGCTCTGCATTATATTACTTTTCTGTACAATATTATTTATGTAAGGTGCTTCTGTTTTTTATTTGATGCAAATAATTATTGTGTCTCATCAAATAGGAAATTCAGACGCAAAGGTGTTTGCAATCAAGACTCAGACATGAAAATATGTTATTGTTGCGCCTGAATGAATAGATAAATCTTTTTATATTTGTGCAAGAATAATATATTTGTTTTATTGTTTTATACTTCATCCTAACTAGCCAGCAGAACCCCGTTTGTCATGACTTTGAATCGGCTTGGCTCAGGCTGCTGCAGGTGAAGCCGGGGCCTCACCCCTCACAGATCTGTATGCAGAGTGTGCCTTTAAAAAAGCATGTTTCTTTTGTTTATTCTTTGCGTTGTCTTTTCCTTTCTGTGTGGAGTTTTGACATTGGAGATGACAGGTGTCTGTGGGGTGGAGGAGAAGGAGGGGGCGGGAGGAGGAGATGCTGGTAAGAAAACAATCTTTGACTGCCTGTGGGTGAAGGCAGACTCCTCTAGGCAAGGCGGCCTTCAGCGTTTAGCTGGGGGCGCAGTATCAAAATCACAGCCACTGCTGTACCCCTAAGGCGCTAATCTCAACCAGTTACCGTCAAGTGCTGCTTCTTCTTTATATAATCCTTCATTCCCCCCCTTCCCTCCGCTCACTCCATCTCCGCCATTCCTCTACTGTTTCAGACCCAATCCACAGAGGTGAGAGGATAAATGACAGTTTGAGAAGGTGCAGAGGAAGCCTGGCATCTTGAATCCAGCATTGTTTCTTTGTTTTAGCAGGGTCAAAAACAATTCCAAACTGTGGTGATTTCACAAAATGGTTTACTGGAATTGTAATATCATAATTAGCAGGGCTTCTCTGCTCATCTGTACCAACTAGGCATCTCACCAGATGCCGAGGAGACCTCGGCCGTCATTCAGTCTGTTAGATGGAAAAGGGTTGTTGTTTGATCACTGGATGACTGCTAATTTAATAAGTGTTAACTATGGAGCAGCGGAGCGAGGGAAAGAGGGAAAAATGAGGGAAATGTAGGAGTAAAAAGCATTAAGATTAACTGATGACATGTTCAACTGTGCGCATAATATGAGGCTTAGTTAAGTACGCACATGCTGTTTGTCAATTATTTAAAACCCCAGGAAATTAAGTCCAGGTAATCTCATAAGGTGTAAATAACATTCTTTTTCGTGGCAGCTTAATTGAATTAATTTGACGCCATTTAGATATAACAGAATTAGATTTGGTTTCACATGCAACCAAAGACTGTCGAGAGGCTTTTTTTGTAAAGGTAAAAAAGAAGAGGAATTAAACTTACGATTCAAACAGATCTGAAGGGATCAGAGATTTGAATAATTGAAAATGCATAGAATTCTTCATGTTCCTACAGAGCAGAAGAAGAACAACTGTGCTTAAGTCTATTATTCAATTGTGATAGTAGAAGTGATGGTGATGGTAGAACCATAGACTCTATATAAAGATGGACGACATGTCTCCACTTTCCCCCACTGTAACAAAATTATTGTGCAATAGTGTCATCTTTTAAAGCCAGAGTCTGAGCAAAAGTGATTAGCTGCTGAAGCTGCAGTATCAAGGCCCCGCCCATACGTCTTCCATACTAATTGTGAGTCAAACACAGATGACAATAATGACGTTACACACAAGTTTTATAGTATCAAAGAACGAAAGAAAACCTCATTTATGACAAAAAGTTGTGAGGCTGTGAAAAACAGAATGCAATTATTGATATGCATTTATTTAATTAAATACAACACAAAGACAAGATATATAATGTACAATGAATATTAAATATCTTGAATTTGTATTTTGTAAATATATTCAAACTTTTTGAAATCAGGATTGTGTATCAGGTTGATAAGAACAACCTAAAAAGACAGAAAGCATCTTTTGGAAAAGATGTATTTGATGTGTTCTTTGACTTGACTAACATGGAGGCTTATGGGCTATACGATACTATACTATTTGGGTTTCTTGAAGAACATGTTAATGTTCTTCAATATATAAATAAAATGCATCCTTTTTCTAACACTGTCTGTCTAAATATAAATGTATTTTTTAAGGGCCTGTCATTGGTCATTCTTTCCAAGTCTTCTGCACTGTCATTGCAGCCTGGGAATGACTGTAACAGCACTGTAGCTGAACTTTCTACCTATAGTAGAGTTATGACATCACAACCTTACAGAAGTCCTGACAGTTTGTTTAAATGCAGTTTCTGAAAATCAGGCTGTGGCCATTTCACCATGGATTGAATGTTTTGATTCTTTCACAGTACTTATATGTCACCTAGACCTGCTTTGGGATGGAAACTTCAATTTTACAATATGAGCCTTTAAAGCTCATTGCTCAAATGTGCTAAATACAAAAAATAGTAATACAGTAATGATATAAACTGAAGATATTAACTGATATGAACAGACATGTTGGCATTAATACTTCAGCAGATTTCTGACATAATTTCAGAACTGTTTTCAAACCTGTTGTAATCTTTGCAATAAAGATGCTGAGATTTCAACTGATTGCTGGTTATTTTACTGTTGCATTCAGCATAAATCCCACTATATTAAAAGAACTAAGTATAACCTAAGTATCAGTGAAAGTGCAGCGATTGTAGACTGAAGCAAAGATATTTGACAGTGGCTTGTAAGGAGGCCAACCATGCAGATAGAGACAGTGGCCTCAGGCATTTCTGAATTGGCCTTACTAGTGGCATGGCATGGCTTGACACTATTTACACACACACACACACACACACACACCCACACACATAGACAAACACACCGACAAAGAGTCTTGATGCAGACTCTTGATGAAGGCTGGTATATGTCTGTCTTGTCTTGTGAGTGAGGGGGCCGGAGACGGAGGTGGGGGAGACAGATTGGAGGGACTGAGGGGAAGAGGGGAAATGAAGGGATTAGATGAAACCTTTCAGTGCGTGTCATCATCCCTGACATTCTGTAGGGCTTGACCTTAACAGAGCAGCATTGTGTCAGAGACAGGGTCTCATCACCGCCAAGGAACACACACACATACAGACAACCCATCAGAGATCCCTACAGCCCCGACATCAACACCCAACATACATTCTCACATAAACACACACTCTGGGAAAATTTACAGGTGAGTGGGCCAGTAATAAAACTCAAGTAGTTGTTGAGTATTAAGCTCTGTAGTGACTGGGATTTACTTTTGCCACTGCTTTTAGATTAATTTGGCATTGACGGAGAAAAATGATACATTGTTACTTGTTAGTTCAATTCTAATTCATACAGGCCTTTTACAAATAAACCAAGAGGAGTAAACATTAGGTGACACAGACCTAAAGGTAACTCATTCATTGGACACTTTTAGTGTCATTCTACATCATCACAATGATGTGTGTGTGTTTTTGTTCTCTGGTGTCAGAAAGACTTTGATCATAATTGACAAAAGGTAACCACACATATTTTGCCATGGAATAAGTTAAATGTGCTATATATCACATTCAGAATATTAATATAGCAGCTATGTAAAGATATGGTAAGTAATCACATCCTGACCAGACAATGAAGTCCTCCCACAGTGGCAGGATGGCATTTTTATGGAAGCTAGGTCACTTCAGTATGAACTAACCCAAATTAAAACTCCCTTGCTAGCACGCTAGTTGGTCCTGGTGAGTGCAGCCTAACCTCCATTAATGCTGTTAGCTCTGTCAGCACTGTTGCTACTGTTAGAATTGTAAGCACCATTAGCTAGCACTGCTAGCTATCACCATTTTGGCACATCCACCGCCATCTTTGCGTGTGACGGTCAAAGGGGAGAGCCATGTTCCAATCCTAGCCCAAAATTTTATATATACATCTTTTAGCATTTAGCATTTTCCCATAAGTGCCCCCTGTAGCCGCAATGGCTACACACACCGAGTCTGAGTCTATACAATGCTACTGCTTCTGCACATCCTCAGTTGGCAGAAATTTACCTAAAGCCAGCCTATAAAACATAAAGCGTATCACAAGTCCCATCTTTCTATCCTGCTCACCTATAAAGACGATGTTGTAACGCTGCCTCACGCAGGTACCAGGCTTTATCTCCCCTTCCTTCTCATTGGTCATGCTCCATATTCTGTAGACAGATTTAGATTTGGCCATAGGGCTGCTATTATAAAAATATGGTTGACCTTTGAGGACCGGGGATGGTTTAGAGCAGGACTGTTCCTCCCCAATGCTGTTTGGACAGCTTGCTCCTCTCAGTCTTATTAACATATGCCACTCTCCCTAAATGTTCTCAGTCACTTTATTAAAAAATTTAAGTACAACAGTATAATTTTTATTATACCCATAAAGGAAGCGCTAGCTCGCATTAATTTTTTCATGAACAGTGAACTTTCAGAGCGAACCACAATGGATTACATAATTAATACCTGCTTTCTGCTAACCCATCGCCATATATTCCAAAGTCCTGCTCTTTTGGCTTTGTTTTAACCTTGCTATCTATCTATCTATCTATCTATCTATCTATCTATCTATCTATCTATCTATCTATCTATCTATCTATCTATCCATCCATCCATCCATCCATCCATCCATCCATCCATCTAAAAGTCAACCTTCTGCTGTCAGTGCATTTGAAAGCCTTTCCACAGCTGCACATATTTTCTTTATTTCTGCCTTAAGCAAGTTCGGAAAATATTTTAGTGATATTTTTTTATTTCAATACATCATAAGTCATAGAAAAAGCTGGATGGAAACACATTTTGGTGTCTGTATTTGTCAGCGAGAGTGCTGCTAGGAGTTTGCAGAAGCGGTGCACTGGTAGCAGTGTGTTTCTGACCCCATCATGCTATCTGTTCTAATGATGCTCAGGCCTCCATCAAAGTAGGGACCCCCCGTGGCTCCTGGGGGCCCCTGGGCTCAGGCACAGTTGCTCTAGTTCGGTTTTTTCCCCTCACTGCTTGAGGCTCGGCACAGTAATGAGAAACAGAATTTAAAGAAAAGCAAAACAAAACAACAAAAAACCCTCCATCTTAGACTGACATCCAGTCTGTGTTCAGTCAGCTTGCTCTTTTTCTCCTCCTCTGTATCAAAAACAAAGATTGTTTTAATGGAGCAGTTCAAACACACTGGGCAGCTTTTGTTCAATGCAACATTTTTCTCTTCCCTCGCACGCATACACACACACAACTCACACAAACAGGGAGGATTAGTGTGGACTGCGCGCACATATGGATTGATATGTTACAGCTTACTGGACCGATGCAAGACAGAGGGAAAAAGTATTGATTTTTTGCCAATATGGCTGCGTGTTGATCCTGGGGCCACATTCATTTTCATCACTCAGATACAGGGGGGGAAGAAGCAGAGAAGTGTCACACTTGTTTTGCCAGTCTCCATGACAACAATGATCATCCAAGTCACAGGAGGTCAGGTTGCTGGTGAGAGGCGAATGTGGGTTCACTGAAATCATTCATGAAATGCCCTCCATCCTTCACTTTCTGTCTCTCTGTCTGTCTCTCCCTGTGTCTGACCATCACCTCTGCTCACATTGCTGCTTCTCCTCTTCTGCAGTCATCATCACTTCTTTTAGCTTTTGCAACTATTTTCTGTTGTGGTCTGGTTCAAATTCCCACATCAGCTAAAGAAACCTTTGATAGTACTTTTGAATAAGGCTTTGAACCCCCAGCTGCTCCCATGGAACTACCCAGCAGCCACTGGTAAAACACTGTTGACTTTCCCTGGATGACTGAAGTTTAAACACATCACTCATTTCTCTCATGTCCCTCCACTCTCTTCTAGGTGTGCTGCAGCTCTCTGACCAGGCTGCATCCTTCACCTCTCATTTTTCCTGATAGATTAGTGTTCTATTACCGCCATCCCAGATTTGTTGTCACTGTGTATTTGGGTGGTAATATGTTTCCTGGCTCCTCATCCAATTTGCTGGTGGCTGATGGGCAGCTGATTTCAGGAGAGGCGTGAGAAGAAAAAAGGGTGGCTGCGAAACGACTGAGGCCAACTGACTCTACTCAGGTGATAATTGGCTGCTGATGCAACATCCAACCCCTCGTAATTAATCTCTGTGGTTATATGTGTGTGCGCATCTAATACAATATGTTTTCACCTTTTTATGTAATATGGAATTTTTACAGTAAAAATATATGATATAGAAATGTATAATATATTAATATTTCCTGCCATTTTTTATATACTTTTTGGGTAACAGTATAATTTGCTTGTATATTTGACAGTGCCAGTATTAGGTTATTATATAAAAAATGGTGCAAGATGTTGCAATAATGCACTTAAATGGGGTTTGATGTTGGAAAAGCACCAAACAGAATATCCCAACCTGAATGAATTGGACCTGCCTCATTCATTATCAGACTATATTGGCACACATTAAAGTGCATTATTATATCAAACACGCGGTGTTGTCCACTTCTGAGGTAATGGAGAGGCAGCTTTATTGATTGATTCCTTACATTTTATAATAAATGCTGAGGTGCATTGAATGCCAATAAGGTAGTATCGGCATAGCCAGGCAGAAGGTGAGGATGCAGAGGTTTGTACATGCACATATATGAACCTGGTCTCACAGGAATCCGTGAAATAGCCACGGATTCGCTTAACTCAAAATCTGTGGAATAGCCACGGAATCACTCAAATTTCCGTGAAACTGACACGGATTTCGCTACAATGCAAGTAAATGACAGTCATATCCCTTGGCTATTGGTTTGTTCCAAGTCACGTGACTTTCAAGGTTCCAGCGGTCAGAACAAAAAACATGGCAGACAGTTCTCTCATTTTTAGTGAAAAAATCAATATTTTGACTTAGTTTCTGCATAAAAAAGGATTTTGATCACATTTCTAGCAAGAAATATATGTTTTATTTTCTAAATATTCACTCAGTGAATGTACATAATCACTTTGTATGTTGGAGTAGCCACGGGATATGACTGTCATTAACTTACATTGTAGCGAAATCTGTGTCTATCTGTGGCTATTCCACGGATTTTGAGTTAAGAAAATCCGTGGCTATATATATATATATATATATATATATATATATATATATATATATATGAATGTCCAATTTGATGATGAATAAATATTACTATTAATATATTTTTACCTCCTACTCATCATCATAGTTATAATATTGCATTTTTTGTTGTGCCTAACTGACCAACTGAATAAATGACACTGTATTGCATTTAATTTGCAGAGTCATATAACAAAGTCCATCTGTCAATTATCTTGTTATCTTGTTACATAGTATATGGAAATTCCTTTTTTTCCTTTTTTTTGGGTGCCACTGGCATTCACTGGGATATCAGTGTATGGGATCCTCCTGAAAAACAAATGTTAACAGTAAAGAAAAGCAGACAGAGTTAATTAGAATCAATTTTTGGAGAACAATATTACATTTGAATGTTTCACATAATACACATCAGGTAGTTCATGTTATTACATTGCAGTCGGCGATAAGCCGTGAAAATAACCTGACAGAGTACAAGGCAGAGATAAGAGGCAGATAGAACAAGCATCTATCTTACTGTGTTAATTAAAGATAATCAGTCCTTAAAGACATTCAGCCCTTTAAATTAACACAAGATGGCAAGTCCTGCACCTCAAAGACAAAGAACAGAGAGATATAAACACTGATATAGACCGAAGCTGGTTCCGTCCAACTGTCAAGCAAATTTTACACAAACTTTTGAAATGTCACTAAAAGTAAAATGTTAATTATGTGTATTGAGTTGCGTATAAACTTAATCACATACAGAACAGAGCTGTAACAAAAAATTATGCAGGAGACTGTATCTCCAGAATTGATCATTGAACAAGATGGTATTATTCCAGCTGATGTTGGGCATATTCCATGTTGTCTGACAAAGATCTACAAAGAAATTTGCATGATAATCTACTAATTATGTTTTCACCAATATCAAGTCAAGAGTCTGTCTAATACCAGCACATATATTTATGGATTGGAGTCGGGGTAGCAGATGTCTTTAGATTTATATGTCATAAACATATTAAACAGCTCCCAAATCTTCTTTTGGCAGCAGAAAAAAGTCTGATACAGAAATTTCAGGTCACCATTTTTTAAGCTAAGGTGGTGACCTTTTGGCCTTTTCAGTGGAATCACTAGGAGACATGACTTCCCTTGAGTGAAGAATTAGTTTACAGAAAACATTATACAACACCATTATAATATTATCTTACTGTATACACACAGTCAATATCAGCACAATTTTTTTATCTGTATATATATTTGCCAAAAGTTAGCCAATACAGATAGTAGACAAATTTCGGTTACATATTTTATTGACATATATCACTTCCGAAGGTATCAACAGAATGAACATCAATCAGCGGAAAACATCAAACAAAATACATTTCTAATCGGTATAAAGTTTGCATTGGAAACAGTGAACTGACAGAGATACAAGAAAGGACTTATATTTAAGAGAATGGTGTCCGTTCATCATGTATGTCTTCAGATAAACCCCAGCAGTTAACCAAAGGCCTGTCCGGGTGTCTTTGCTTTTTTTCCCCTGGTGATTCCGGTGGCGGGCAACAGTAGGAAGCTGAGCTTCCTCGCCAGGCTTTGTTCTCTGTGACTCCCCTACAGTAGCTTTCATTTGACTCCCAGTGTGAGTTCCGTGTTAATTAGGTAAATGAATACGTGTGTACAGACGGGGCCGCCCCATACTAATAGCGACACCAGCACAAACGCAACAAAAGGGCCCCACCAGCTAAGGCTAAGTTTGTGATTAAAGGAAAGGCCTCTATGGCGAGGTGTAACAAAACGGCATACAGCGGGCTTTGAAGCTTATTTATGGCGCTTTATCTAATCCCTACCACCCGTGGCTATGGAGGAGATATGGATGTATTATTCATGATAATGTATGGTGGTGACTCTTATGCAGATTCACAACAAAGGCAAACTTTCTTTTTGTGCCTCTAAACGGCCAATTATTTTTTTTCTTTTAGACTGATGCGGAACGGATCAAATGATGAAAAAAAAAGCATCAGTGTTTCTGACGTTTGGTGGACCAGTTTACTGTATGTTCTTGTCTGTCTTGTGAGTATCTGAGCCCTCAAGCTATGGGCTTCCTTGGCAGAACTTCTGACTACAAATCACAGTTTTATTCTTCTCACCTAGGGGATGCCAGAGATCCTCCATAGTCCTGGTAGTAAAATTTGAACTCAGTCCAAATCCACATCCTGAACACACAGGTCACAAAATAAAGAGGAATCCTTGAAAGAAACAAATCGAGCCGAAAACATCTGAAAATAATTGGCAGTGTACCTTGTACTTCTGGGGGCTTTGTATTGTTGGTGGTGTTTTTATTATATATTTTTTTCATTGGCTTGTTCTCCTCTTGATTTACAATGTGACATTAAAAATATGATGTGGATAGTTTACACATGCAGCTTTTACCAGGAATCTTTCCTGGGCCACATGTAAGAGGAAGCAGGGGTCGGTGTTCTGCTTTTACCTACAATTGACCCCATTAGACTGAATATATTTGTTATAATCCTTTTTTGTTATGCTGAAATAAAACTGCAGGGTCAAACAATCCTTAAAAGTTCTCAATAGCTTTGGCTCCTTTTTTGAAACACTCTTCAACTTCTTTAAACTGTGTGTGTAATTGTCACAACTGTTTCTCAGGACATCACAACTCTACTGCATGTCTGCAAAAGGTAGTAACTCACCCAAGGCATTTAATCCGTGCTTTAAAACCTAGTTATTGTGTCAGTAGATTGACCCATGTCACCAAAATGAAATATTGTTTTGTCATCATCAGTCAACCTTGAAAATCGTTCTCATGTACAAATCTCTGCTTTGTTCTGATTGTTTTGTTGACACTGACACTTTACTGTTGTATACCGATTTCAACAGCAGGTAATAGTTTCCTCGGAAAACTCAATACTGTACAAGGCTGTAGAGCACAGGAAAGGGTTTGTATGGGCCTAATGAATTATCATTCAACCAGTGTTCACCCATATATACTGTATGAAGCTTTGATCACAGGTTAATCTATAGACATTGCTTCCAATCTGCAGCTGTGGCTCCGTACACATTACTGCCAAACCAGAAAACAATAATATTGCTGACATCAGAATCAAATAATATCAGTATCATCTAAGTATATCAATGACCAAAATCACCTAATGTCTGTTTGCCCATTTTGATTTACTGAGAGCCAGCAAGTGTAATACCTCTGTTTATCATGAAATGTTTTACAAGTGTAAAACAGTTATATCCGCCTACTCATTAAATATGCCCAAGCAGCCTATCTGGCTTTGGTAATAGTCAATGTGTTGCCATTTTGGTAATAATGGGGTTGTATTCTTTATACAACTAATAACTGCTGTTCTGTATTTTCAAAGATGGCTGATCACGCTCTATTTCCTCACTGCCATGTTGATGCTACATTATAAAGGTTGTGCAAACCTGTGTTGAATGAACCTCACTGTTGAATGGCAGTAAAAGGTAGGACATATGGGAGTTTTGCATGCGATTTATGATCTTCCCATATCGTAATAACATCCAGTGTTCTGTATCTCCATGTTACTATACAACCGCCATGTTGATTTTCAAACCTTCTGAGACCAATAATGACCGTTGCCCAGTTGTTTTTACATCGCTAGTGATGAAGTGCTTGGAGACCACTATTGTGGGCCCCCTGGCTTTGCTTATCAGCCTATAAAGAGGTAGACAATGATATTCTGGCCATGTTACATCTGGTCCACTCTCAACTTGAGGGTCTTGTTTGTTTTTTTTTTAAATGTTTTTTATGACCCAGCTCCACCACAGCTGAGTTTTTTCTAGTCTCATCACTTTACCTGCAGGACTTTGAGAAATACATTCAGTCAAAGTTATTTTTTTTGTTCAATAAAACACTGATATGGTCCACAGTCCAGTCTTTGAGGACTTTATTACATGGTGTGAAAAATTTCAATCGTCCTCTTTGACACTTCCAACATGAGATGAGAGCCATCTTGTAGATTGACAATCATTAAAGGGAAACTTTGATCATTTTCAAATCTGCTCATCTGCCAGCAAAAGTCAGCCAGAAGTCAGGTTGAAGTTAAAAAGACTATGAATATTGAGTATTTCTATATGAAAGCATCAAAAAATATTTACTTAAAGTTTGCTTCCAGACATGTTTTAAGGTATGTAAAATAATCTGCTATGATTTATATTTTGTTGGACATGGGTTAAAAACTCAAAAGGGGCGTCCCCCACCTACCACTGCTGCTTTGGTAAAAGACACAAAACATTGAAGAAAGTCAGCCACACAGGTTTGACTCTTTCGACTAAGATGAGGAGTCCATTATGCATCAAAATTGGAGACCAGCAGACCTATCAAAATGGTGTTGTTAACATCTTTTACTTGTGTATGTGGTTTGTTAGCCTGTTGGCTTGTCACTGGCACTGGATGCAACAGTGTTGTGGTTGTAAAGCATCAATGATATCAATGCTATAGTGAAAATTAGCTTGCAAAATATCCCTACGTAGCTACACCTGGCTTCTCTTCTGATACTGATCATTTCACCATAGTATTGTGTTAATGATACAGAAAACTCTACCTCACAAGTTAATGGGAATGGTTCCCTAGGTATGTGACATATGAAGAATTGCTTTCACTGCCGTTCCAATGCTCAGCCATGGTGTTGACTGCTTATTTCACTCACATGACTTGTAACATCCAACAAAACATCATATGGACATGTGAAATAAGCTTAAAAACTTTATTTTCATTGGAGGGGGTCTTTAATCATTCATTTTCACATCATCCTAGTCAGAAGATGAAGTAGGATTGCAATCAGGTGGATAAGTCAATGCCAAACAATCACACCAGAGTTAGGTGTGCTAAATGAAAGAGTGTCATTAATTCAAAAGCAGTTAATAATGGATGAGGGAAGACATCACTGAAAGCTATTTACGGTTTGAGGAGGCAGACATATGAATAGATGACCCTTCCCTCTCTCCCAGTGACAGTCGAGGGTTACTTTACAAAACTGTTGGCAGCAGAAGATCTTCCTGTAGCAGACAGACAGAGCTGCTGTCACTCAACACTGAGCTGTCACCCTCTGCTGAGATACTACCAGTGTGTGTGTGTGTGTGTGTGTGTGTCTCAATGTGACAGGTCTGAATTAATGAGAGGTATGTGTCAGTGGAAGAGAGAGACATTGAGGAGTAAGGAGGGCAAAGATGGCGGCTGACTAGTGGCGATTACAGCATGTGTGTATGTAGGAATGGCTCTTAAAAGAATAATTTCATTGTTTCCTGCCTGGTTATTTCAGGTGAAGCCCGAATCAGATAAATCTTTAAAGTTACAATCTTTGACAGTTTCATGTCAAAACACCTCCTGTTACTCCATGTTCTGAGTATAAAGATACCAGTAAGCAGTATATAAATGCTTTTATACTTGCTCTCGTAAAACAGTATATAAATGCTTTTATACTTGCTCTCGTAAAAACTCAATGTCTTGTAGATTTTCTCTGGTTATAAAAGCCTGTGTTGTACAGGAAGTGATGTCATATTATATTTCTGGTTAATTTGGAATAAAAGGAAGAGCACCAGCAATGACGCACTGGCACTAAGCACCAAAAAGAAAGATAAGAAGACTTAGAGTTACAGCCAAGCTAGCGGCTTTGTGAATGTTTGGCTAAAGAGATATTGCTTTCATCTGCTGAGCAGCACTCCTCCTGATGAGTAAATTCAACTTCATTTGTAAAATCTACTTTGTGTCACTTTAAAACTTGTATTTGTATTTGCATTTAACAGTAATGTATCTTTACAAAGACTTTCTGCTAAAGAATTGGGTCCTTCAAAATCTATTTGATGAACTCACCTTTTTAAAGAATTTGTCCACCAGCGTGGAACTGCCTTAAACCTGCATTATTTCTAATGGCCAACAGGGGGAGACTCCACTGGTTGCAAAAAGAAGTCTGATTGTATAGGCAGATGGTAAGTCTATAATAAAGTAACCCTACTCACTTGATATATTACTTCAGTAAACTAAAGATCATCTCAATCATTAGATTCAAGTTTTCTTCAATACAGCATGATGTTTCTTATTATAGTCCTATTTGGCAGGGCATGGCAACCTTGTGATTGACAAATTGCTACCACGATAGTGTGGTTGGTTTGAGTGTTTTGCTGTTTTTGTCTTTGAACTTTGACCATTTCAAAGTATGTTTCCCTTCATGAAAGGATTTGTAACATATTGATCACCTAAAAATGTCTCATTCAGCATTGGGTTGTTATAAAGACACTTTAAGAAGTTGTGTGTTCCTTTTTACATCTTGCTAACCAAGCAAGCTAGCTAGCAGTAGAACTTAGCTCCACAATCTCTTCCAAATATCACTTACTTTATACAGTCTATGGTCCGACATAACCCTTTTCATGAATGTAAAAGACCAACCAAAATACATACTGGTTGTTATAAAATCATGATGAAGTTATAAAACATTGAATAAAAAAGCACATTTTCTATATGTTGTTTCCTTAAAACACTTTAATGCAGGACTTACAGTTTATCTGTAGGATCTGCACTGCTATCTTTCCTTAAATAGCATATTTGGTCAAATATGGCACCTTTGTATTTGAAAGGATGTGTTGCTTCACATAAAGAAAAAGATGCATGCGGGTGACTCAGATGGGTAAACCTCAGTTTGTGTGCGTGTGCATTACTCTGCGTGTGTGTGCCAGTTTCCCCTCCTGACTGAAGGAGAAAAACAGCCAGGGAGAGTCTATCAGCGTGGCACCCTGCTCCAGAACATTCTTGATGAAGCAAAGGTTGTCTTCATTAGGTGCATTAATATTCATGACGAATGGTAATTTTGACACAGAAAAGGTCTCAGTAACCTTTTCTCGTGCATTTTTTCACTTCTCAAGGAAATTACAGTCCGGCAATGACTTAATTAATGCTTGGTTTCCTCGCCAAGTCGTTTGAGGGCCTGTCACTTTGAGGTTGGGGTATCTGTCTCACACCGACAGCGATTGAGAGAGAGAGATAGAAACAGAGGGAGAGAGAGAGGAAAGCAGGATTTCAGAGAGATAGGGAGGGACAGGATGAGTTGCTTCTACACAGGCTTATTTACCATTAAATCCTCCACTCTGTTTTCCTCCATATGCTCCACCCCTCTCCTCTGTCTCTTTCTCTCTCCCCTCGATACAATCCACCCCCTCCGTTTCTCCACCTCCTTCATTCACTGCGTTGTGGTGTGTTGGTATATGGAGGATGTCACCCTCAAGGCCCTGCAGGCCTCACATTTCAGCCGGGAGATCATGAGATGTGACAGGATGTGACTTTTCACTTTCCTCTCTTTATCATCTCAGGGATCGTTCTGCAACATGGCTTCAATGCCGCCGAACAGCGAGACACTGCGGTCCTCGATGCATTTCCAGTCCAGGGGCTATTGCAGAAATAAAAACAATCCCCGTCACATACTGCTGTCTATGAAGAGTGCATATACATACATGCTTTAAGTGGATTTATTCAGAGTAAGTACATTTTTAACAGATATTTTGAGCTCAGACAATACCACAGTTCACTGTAAATATAGTAAATAACAAGGAGGCCAGACAGTGAAAATAATGTGTCTAAATACATTAAAATATTCTGAATTGGTAAAAACAAAACAAAAACAAAAAAAAAACATGATTTGTAAAAGAAGCATTTTTCCTTGTCTTATAAATACAATTACAGTAAAAATTTGAGATCATATTTTTCAGTTATTATCATACCAGTATTATGATGTTATTACATTGAATGGCAGTGTATTACATTTAAACACTTTATTGCAGTTTAACCCGTTACAAACACATTTTTATGAGACAATAACCAGCCCTTGCATTATCCGTCAGCTGTAACAGCACTGGCCGCCACATACACACACACACACACACACACACACACAAACACAAACACAGAGATCAAAACCCACACTGCAATCTCAAACACTCAATCCTTCCCATTTCCTCTAAGACAGTAAAATATTTGAACATAAGGCAGCATTTCCTTTATCATGTCCCATAAAAATAGTAATTTGCCGGAGCTCCTTGTAGCACAATATGGTAGGCAGTGTGTTTTCCTGATAATGTAGAGATGACAGATAGGTCCATACTGGGAGGTTTCACTTCACTCTGGATACCAGTGTAATAAATTGCACAGGGAAGGAAGGAGGAGAGGGAAAGATAGAGCAGGAAGAGAGAAAGATAGGGCAACAGATAGAGACTCCTCCGACATCTCTCTTCTCCGGCCAGTAGAAGGCTGCACTGTGGGCAGTGATTATACGCTATGAAAATGTAGGATTAATTAGGCCGGCAAGGGAAGGCAACCCTGTCTCATTACTGGCACACTATTCCCCCTCAAAGATATCACCGCTAACACGGCCATCGCACTAATGCCAGCAGACAAAGTCCTCTCTTTTCTGCCCATCGCCCTTATTATCTTATTTAAGGCCACTTAAGGAGGGCCCCAAAGGTGGGCGACACCGTAGATTCTCTTCACTATACATCGCCTTAATCAGAGCCTCGCCTTTGCTTTCACCTAAAGTTATATATAAAAAATGTTTCAGGGAAGAGAGATTTTCCTTTTCAGTTTAGCGCTAACATGTGTGAGTGGCTGGAGCAGGGACAATGGTGGCACAGTTTCCACTTTGTCACAGGAATAATTAGTCTATGGAGACTTTGCCCTCACTGTGTTGATCCTCTGTTCTTCTCGCTTTATCCATTTTCATAGATAACGTGTCACACGGCCGGAGCCTTCCCCTCCCCATAACATCTGTGATTCTCCATCATACACTGTTCATCTTCCAGGTCTTTATCTTTCTTATTCGTCAAATATTTCACATCACGGAGCGGCGCTTTGCAACACAGCCGTGCAGAGGGTGTGGAACTTTTTGGTATCTTTTGTGTGCGTGCGTGTGAATTAAAATTATCATTTAGGTGATAATATGAAAAATCACTTGCCTTTCTGTGGTGGCAAGTAGCTACAATTTTTTACAGTTTTTCAATTTCACTACTTCATTTTGTTAAACAACAGATGATCTGCAACTGTTTTGATGTATTAAAATTAGTTTCAGACATTATTTGTTTTAATATCTTGGTATTTTAGACTGTTGGCTCTATGCCAGTGGAATTTCAAAAATCATAGCAGGCAACTTTAAAAAAATGAAATAAGACTGCATGATTTGGAAAATATATGTATTTGCGGCTTTTTTGACTGATAATGATATTGCGGTATAATTCACAATATTGGAGTATATCATAATCTTTGCATCTTTGCAGTATTTACATTTTCATTTAAAAAATAAATTAAATGATCATCATGTAATTTTTTTTACAAGGGTCTTTACCAAGATCCTTCCTTTAGTCTGAAGAATATGATTGTGACATCTGTGCACCACAATACTTCATTCAAAATGGAATTTTGACACATATTTTGCATTTTTAAAAGACATTATTGTTATTGTAAATTGATCGTTTAGTTGTTGTTTTTTTTAATTTAAATGTCTTTTTAAAAAATATTTATCCTTTTTTTTCTTTGAAAATGCTACTTGGAAACACATGTAATGGCTGGTATGAGCTGTCCTTACAGATAACATTTTACCTGGGAAAAAAAAAATTATATAAAAATGCAGAATTCTCTAATTATGTCGCATGCAATTTACTGTAAGAGTGATGCAGGAGTATCATAATTTAAATGAGACCCAATCTTCCTTCACTGTGGGAGGTGCCTCTTTGTTTCCTCAGGTTACTGAAAGGTTTCAGGCTAGAAAACAACAAGACACGAAGATGTTGAGGGCGGCCACTTGTGCGTGATGCTTAAAGAATATGACCTTGTTGCCCTGTGTACCATACTGGCCTCACTGCCAATTGTAACAAGTTGTGGAGCCTACATAACGAAACCTAATTAGATTGTTGAGTCAATCAGCATCCCACAGGTACATAATATGGCTGTGGAGAACAACAAACCTGTGTAATTGCCCTGAACATGATTACACCTCTCACCAGGACTGAGTGCTTCAAACATGCTTGTTTTTGTTTTTGATTGCAAAGTCGTTACATGTGCTAATTGTGGCGTGCAAACCTGTTTGAGTGAGTGTCGGCCTTGAGATGGAAGTCTAAATTGATAAAAATTCAGTGCAATAAATGACATTCTTTCCACTGCACACGCACCAAGCTCTTTGCCTGGGAAATAAAACAGCTTCTGTGCATGTGTTCGCCTAACTCTGCTGTTTATAACCAGCGCGAGAGTCTCACCTCCTCCGAGCCAGACTTAGCCGAACATAATTACCCAGGGCGCTCTGCGATAACGCCTACTGTCACTCCTCATTTACAAGGCCTGCTGGAACTCCACTCAATTAAGTAATAAAACATGTTCTCTACTATTACCCTCTATCACATGAACATTTCAATAGTGCACATCCATAATTGACACGAGCTGCTCTCCCTTTAAATTGGCAAGAGAGTTGTGTGAAGAGGAGAGGAACACCATTTAGTCAAAATGTTGCTGTGTTGGTTTGGGATTATTCAGCTGCAGAAGGTAACGTCTTTTCCTCCGTTTCATTCTGTGCTCATCTTAACTTCTTAATGAATTATGCTCCTGCAGGTTCACCTGTTAGTAATAAGCTGCGACATTTTTATGTAAATACATGTCCATTTTGCTCGTTAATTATAACAGATTGATTCATGAAAGCATATTTGTTATTCTAAACACCTGGCAAACTGCTTCTTTTTTTTATTCAGGAATAATCTTTTGTTGAATGAAGAAAAGAGCATCACGGAACTATCATCAAGAGGAAATTATTCAAGGCGGGAAGTCGTCCCCTTTGGTGACGCCATGTTACCAAAAAATGACATCTTGGATGCCCCCATAGTCGATAAAACCTAATAAAGTGCTCTTTAGGATGCCCTTCAATGGAGAAAATGTAATGAAGTGCAAATCAAAGTACTCTTACACTGGAGGAACACACAATTTGTGCCTTCTAGGGTGCCCTTCTGTTAGAGAAAACATGATAAAGTGCCCTCTAAAGTGTCCTTCCAGTGGAGAAAATGTGATGGAGTGCTTTGTAGGGTGCCCTTAAATGGAGAAAACTTGATAAATTGTCCTCTAAGTTGCTGTAAAGGTTTTTCCTGCAGTTGGTGCCATTTTATTTTTTCACCCCTGCACTTCACACAGCCCAAGTTCACCACTGTTTATTTTCACATATTGAGCTAACTTCCTATCAGAGCTGAGAAGCTATGATTTTACAAAAATAATCTCTAGAATATGGTATAGGCTACTGCATGTTCAAGGAACTTGAGCTTCAAAAGTGGATTGATTTTCTTCGGCACAGTAGATTTAAAAAAAAATACAAAACCATGAAAACTGAGTAACATGGGATCTCACCAAGAGTAATGAAAATGTCCTCTCAGTATTTATTTTCTCACCAACTTGTTGTTGTAATGTGCCTCCTCTGGAGAGTCAGCAAACTGTGATGTTTGCTGTTGCTGCACCAGAGAAAGAAGAAAAACATTGTGGAACCAGGGATTTGTGGTCTGATGCAAATATTGCTGGGTCCCTGAATGCCGACTCGGTACTCCTGGCCAGTTGTGACCTGACTACTTGAGGAGAAATGTAGTCTGATGCAAACGATGAGTTGGCCTGCAGTCAGAGCCCTTAAGTCGACCCTGAGGCAGTTAGCTAACTCCCAGACTGCCACGTACAGTACTGTGGATGCACTGTAGTTGCACTATAGCTGCACTGTAGCTGCTGTGCTCAATGTTTTTCCACTAGGTGCTCTCCAGGGCTGTTCTCCGGTGATGTCTGAGGCCACCACTACAGGCAGCTGCCACACCTCTGCTGAGGCAAGAGGCTCCTCTATGAAGTGGGGTAACATTTCAGATGTGTTGCCATTGAAGACTCAAGGGAGCGGCTGTATGCACAGTTTGGAGGAAGGAAGTCAGCATTGGTATCGTAAAGAAACACAGATCACAATTTACTGCTACTGAGGGGAAAGTATATTTGGCTCGTTATAATTACATGGTAAAGTTTTTCATACTCATCAATCATGACAAGCTTAATCATTATTTTATCAATGATGTGCTTAATGTGATTATCCCAGATTAATGACTGCAACCTGCAATACAGATCAGTGTGTTAGGTATCATGTAGCTGCTCTTTCATGCACTTGCTTTTATAGGACAAACTCCTTTGATCATCAAGATGGTATTAAGCGTTAGAGATGAGCCATAGCCTTTTGTTTTCTATTTTAACTTAAGACACAGTATTGAGTCCTCAGAATACAATGACTGCTTTTATGCGTGCTGAGTAGTGTTCTTTTTTTATTCATCCTTCTGGAATTATTGCAGAACAGTTTAAGTGAGGTGACACTGATATCAGCTGTATATCAGCTATACAACATTGACTGTATAAAAGAAGTGGACGTAGCCTCTGGGGTCTAAAAAGTGAAGCCAATACGGAAGTGCCTTGAACCTGCATTCTTTCTAATGGCCAGCAGGAGGCGAGTCAACTGGTTACAAAAAGAAGTTGAATTGTAAAGATGACTTTGAGAAAATCTCTCTTTCTTCTTGATTTATTTCCTCAGTAAACATTTTTCTAATGAGTTTATGGTCTCAATGCTGCTAGTTTCAAGTCTTCTACAATACAGCATGTTGTTCATTTTTTAAATGATGGTCCCATTTAGAGTAAAATCGATGATAAAGCAGGTTGGTTAAAAGGGTTGTTACCTTGTGATTGACAGGTCGCTACCACAATGTTGTCCATGTCGTCTTAGAACTTTGACCCTCTCACAGTGTGTTTCCAGTTCATGAAAGTTAATTGTAACACCTAAAATGTCCTGTTTTGGTCGGTCCAGTTCTGTGTACAAGCCTAAACCGTTTTGATTTTATGCCAACCAGCTGGACAGTGCATGTCTGCATGTGAGTTGCATAGGGCTAGCCAGTGCATTAAAAAATTACAGTCCCTGTTTTGAATTGAATGTTATGAATGTTATGAATGAGTTTTGAATGTTATCAACCCATTAAATGGTTGTTATCAGTTGTCGATTGTACTAAAAGTCACTCTTAGGAGCCAGCGGTTCCTTTTAGCATCTTGCTAACAAAGCACCACCCAGTCATTCAGGATATAGACAAAGCACTGTGAATCCATGCTACTGTGCATTAATATAGTTGTGAATCTGTTTTTTGTTTACTTGAAATGATGGAAACTTACTTTCTTAGCAGTGACTTTGCACGGCTTAGGTGCGGGGGCAGTCAGGTTGCCAGTATAGGTGGGCATGTATAATGTCTTAGGGTACTCAATCACCTGCTCATCCAAACTACGTGCACTTTTTTATTCCTTTCCTTCAAGCATGGCCTATAAAAGTATGAATACTATTGCTTTCATTTGGATTGTGCTCCATAGTTTCGTGTGTGGTGAAAGTGATAAACATGTGCCTTCTTTCACCGAAGTGTCTGTTTTGTACTATGAATGAGTGCCAGTTCATTTTTCTGTGTATGTGCATTTGTGTGTGTACATGTCTGTGTAAAGGGATCTACCCACTGATTACTGAGGGCGAGTCGCAGCCTTTGGGAGTGTGGTGAAGGACTGGCTAAGCTCTCAGTGATGTCAGTGGCGTTTAACGTGGAGCGAAAAGCCTCTGCAGCCTCGGCCACTGAACCGGACCCTGACTGCTACGTGTTTGTGTTGGACGTCAGCACGGCGGCTCTTGACACTGAGCAGAACCCAGACCTAGACCAACACAGTGCAAGGGGAACGGGTGAAAGAACCTGGGGCATGCTGGGTAAGGAGATCAGGCGAGACCAAGGGCTGGATCGTGACAACCTGCCACGATTTATGGGTGTCAGAGTTTTGGGGTCACTATTCCACTGTCTGTACACCACATGTCATTTTTTGTTCCCTTTTCCAGTAGTATAAAGTCATATTTGAGGTTGTCACAACAAAGCTGAAAGAAATAAAACACATTTAATGTAAATGAGTTTGTTATGCATTAAAAATCATTGATATTATTGATTGTTTATTAAAATTCCACAATTTACCTTAAAGGCACAATGAGTAAGATTCCCCTAAAAAATGGTGGTTTATTTTGAAAAGCCACAATGCATGTAAACATAATTCTTCCAGTTCCTGGTAGGTTTTTAATTTCAAACATGCAGGAGGGGATGAGCCTCATTTATGGAAGTTAAACAAAAGAACGTAAACTGAAGAAGGAGCTATTGGTTTTAATGTGAGTGAGGAAATTAAAAAACAAAAAGATTAGCATTTAGGGACTGCACTTTGTTTGCTTTTGCTATTTACAGTAATTCAAATACCTTTAAACTCGTATAGTATGAGACTATTATCGAAATCTTCTATGACTGAGATTGTACTGAAATAAAACAGTAACATGCTAACACTAGCATGCTAAATTCAAAACAAAATACACACAAATTAGAAATCAGCATACCATTATTATCCATAGCCACTAAAAAATATTAAGACACTGAAATTGCATGCAGTGGATGATAACAAGCCACAAATGACACTAAGTATTAACAAAAACCCACAGCTTCTTGACGTGTTAAAGCCGGGTTAAAGAATGATACACACACACACACACACATACACACAAATCAGTTCAGGAGAGGCAGAGGAGACTAAGGTAGTGGCACGGGGAACAAGGCGGGAGAGAAAGTGAAGATCTGGGTCTTTGGCAGTAATCAGCATGGCATGACAAGGCTCTCATTACATCATGTCAGCTCATATACTAATGGAGGCATTAGCATAGCTTATACTATGAAAATGAGTCATTGGAGATGATATATAATTTAGAGATTCTGCGAATCGGCCCTAAAAACAGCGATTCCAGTTTACAAAGCTCTTGTTGATGAGAGCCCTCAGCAGATGAGGGAATATACTGTGTTCATTTGTGTGCTGTGCATTAACGCAGCACTTCTGTCTCACACACACACACATGCAAACACGTACACTTACTTGCATCAGGAGGCTAATTACTGTAGCTCATGCGTTACTGATACCATCTCTTATTTTTCTCCCCTTCCATGTCTAATAGTTGTGACAGTAAATGAAGAATGCCTGGGGGGGCATTTTCATTGTGACACATTTAAGAACGCCAGCGAAACATGTGACTTGAGTGTGTGCATGCGTGTGTGAATGTGTGTGTGTGTGTGTGTGTGTGTGTGCTGCTTTGCATGCCTCTTTACAATTCTTCAAAGTGCTGTCACAAAAAGCAAACACACACGCTCGAGCTTGATAAGATCTGTTCAAAATCTCCATCAAAGAATCACCATTAATTGTCATCTGTCACAGCTGAAGCGGTGCGAGGGCAGCACGGTTGCAATTCGATCAAGACGAGTATAGAAAAGCGGCTGATAGGCTGTGACGGCTCCGGGGTGCGCCTGGCGCCTCGGGGGCATCTTTCTGCCCAGAATCAAGCCTTCATTGTGGGGGAAGGAGCTCTCAGGGCCCCCTTCTAATCTGACGCCCATTCTCCTCTCTGTCTCACCTGCAGGTGGGAGCTCACACAGCTAAAGGCCTGCTCACAATCAACTCCCTCTTTCTCTCCCCCCCCTTCCCCTCTCCTGCTCCTTCTCCCTCCTGCCTCCTCGTTTTAATCCCCCATCCATCCATCTATCGCTCTCTCCTCACAGGTGCTTTCCTCCATTTCCTCCACACTTGTTCACAATTAGCAGCTTTCACTTTCAGGGGTAAATTTGCTCCATCGTTCTTCTGGCGAACTCCCTTTCATGCCTTTTTATTTTGTCTTCTCCAGATTCGTCTCACCCTCCTTCTCTCTAACTTCTTCTTTTTTTCCTATCCTTTCTTTTTTCCTCGCCCTCCTTCCATCCTCTCTCCTCCCCTCCCCTTCTGCTATACCTATCTATCTATAGTCCGGCAGATGCTGTCCCATTTGTACTCTCCCCCATGACATTCCTACGGGGGATTGCTTAAGGATTCAAGAGCCTCGGTGCTCATGGATCACACTGACACATGGTCAGCATCAGCAGATTATGAACTATAGGCGCCTGACACCCCGCCATTGTTCCTCCATCTAAATATGAACAATAAGGCCCATCCGACGCCCACGCTGACAGCTTATTCGCTCTTATCACTCCTGTGGAGTCGCTCGGCATGATCTGGGTGCCTCCCCCTTTCTTCTCCCCCCATGTACACGCCTCCCCTCGATCCTCCCCCCACCCCCCCACCCTCATGCTCCAGCCTCTTCTTAGCCCAGTCACAGGGCAGGGGTGGAGGGACTGGAGGGAGAAAGGGAGGGCGAGGGAAGAATGGGCATAGGGCAGATAGAAAAGCAGAGAGATAAAAGTGGTGGTTAGAAGATCATTTAGAGGATGCCCTTACCTAGAAAAACTAGGGTATCAGTGTTTTGTTCAAAAGATCCAAATTCATTCAAACCTCACAGCCCAAAACTTTCACACTATGCTATTATGGAAGATTCATATGAAAGCAGCATGGAAGAGCTTGTGGGGCATCCTGGTGGCCCCGTTGACTAATGTACTTATAATTGCAGCGCCTTGGGTTTGATTCTGGCTCGAAACCTTTGTCACATGTCGTTACTGTCTCTTTTCTCTAATTGCTTGTCACTGCCAACTGTCAGTTAAAGCCAAAAGTCAAATACTGTTTAAACTGATAGAGAAAAGATTTTGATAAAGAAAATGATGCAGTTAGTTGTGAATATAAGCTCAGCTTCAATTTGGAAGCACATATGTAACACAATTGTCTCCCTGTGAAAACAAAACCCCAGATAGCATTTAACTGCAATGTTTATTTATTTTTAAATCCATTGGTTACATTTTTGAAGTTCTTGCTTTCTTCAAAATATGGTCATGGCAACTGTAGTATGGTTTTCATTCCCCACTCGTCATATACGGTCACTTGTTTGCTTAGTTCAGTCACTTTATTATCACAGATTGGATAATACATACTTGATTTGCGGTCAGGTGCACAAGATTTTAAAAAATTCAGTACAAATTACATGTGCAAATGAAGAAAAGGTATTTCACAGGGAATTACAACTTTCCTTATTTTGCACATATACTTCTTAAATAGAATATTACCACCAAAGAAACTGGTGTTTGCGTCCTAGAAAGACCAAAAGTGTGGAATGAAAAGTCACTTTATAAGTCATTTTTATATCATGTAAATCTCTGGACAGTTTTCTACGAAAACAAACCACATTGTTATTTTTCCCTAAACCCTGGACTTTTATTTTTACTAAACCTAACCATGTAGTTTAAGTTACAAATATGAGCTAAACTAGTTATTTAATGATGATAACAACCTTCTGCACATACTGAATAGGTGGAACAGGCACCTTCTGGTCCATATGTATGAGGTTGATGACAACTGATAACAGCCATTTAATGGGTTAATAACATTCAAAACCGGTGGGGTCAGGACCCCTGCTGTAATTTTTTGATGCACTGGCTAGCCCTAGCAACTCACATGCACTGTTCAGCTGGGTGGCATAAAATCAAGAACTGAACCGGCAAAACCAGAAATCGACCAAATTCTAGCTGTTTCCAGATTATATATTAACCAGATATGAGCAGAGTTTTGGTTTATGGACTGTTTTCTCCAACCATGACACTACCCTGCCACAGATCTGCACATCTCTGTCACCATCACAACTTCACAACCTCCACCAGCTTTTTAATGAGACTGGTCGACTTCCCTGTTGACAGCACACCTTCTACATAAAGAACAGAAAGAGAGAGAGACAGAGCAAGTGAGTACGAGGGGTGGATGAAGAAGAGGAGAAGAGCAGTATGAAGAGAAGGAGGAGGAGAGCAGTGGAGAGTGGCGAGGCTTTCTGAGCGGAGCAGGAATTAACAGGGCCCCAGGGATGGCCAGATCAGAGCCGGGGTCCCCAGAGAGCACTTACCACAGGGGCCCCCCACGCTTGTTACAGCAAGGCAGGGGCCACTAGGGGACTCCCAGGGCTACACTTCACAAATGCGGGGCTCAATTCACCATGCAAGATGGTTAAAAGGCAGACGGTCAGGGTGGCTGGGAAGGAAGAACACCGCAATTATGTCCTGCTTTGAAATACCCTGCTACAGAAAACCAGAGAAATTATAACAAGCTCAGATATGTTTAAGATCAATTTGGGAATAAATCTTTGCAGATGACGTATTCCTCTTCTCTGAGGACATTATACTCAAAGGCTAACTCCCATGTAGGGTTTTTTTAGAGGGCTGAAATGCCAACCAGATCACCAGGGATGAGGGAATTAGCCAATAATATGAGTCCTGTTGAACGACACAGACACCACCCATTGGCAGCAGCATAAATTCGTGACTGCACTTCTCAAGTGGCACTGTCATGAGTACTATCACATCTAATCCAATATCAGTGACACTAAAACTCAATCCAGCAAATGAGATCACCCTGCGAGTTGAGGCCTGACTTCCTCGTTGTACAGCAGGAGACAGAAAAAGGATAGTAACAGACATGAGGAGATGACTAAGACGAAAGCCTGATGCAAAATAAAACTTTGCTCATGCACAGAGATATTTGACATTCTCATTTTATTCACATCATTTTAATGGTAAAGATGCAAACACACATGGGCCCATTTATAAACATTTCACGCACTGACGATAGCCCAACCGGACTGGAATGTAAGTGTAATAAATGAAAACAGTTGTGTTGCAAGAGCAGGCTGTGGGATCTTTTCTTCATCTGAGAGCTGTCACATCTGCCCTACGAAAAGTATTTTTCCTGTTTCTCTTGGTGAAACAACATCAGGCAGTTAGTAAAAGCTAGGAAAATCTGTAGCTCGAACTTTTCAGCACTGTCAATGTGTTGGTAGCCACAGGATGGGGCCGCACTGTGTTAAATTAGTAAAGAACACCAACATCCTTGTTTCCATCCATCTGACAAATACATTTTCACTAACCTTTTGAAATGGTGAAATATTAATAACATTTGAATTGGGTTTGCACCTGCAGAGCTGTGGTCAATCAATCAGCTTTGTGAATGTCAGAAAAAGCCCATCCGCAAGAATAATGGAGCAGGCCTTTCAGGATTGGATTAATATTGGTCAGGTTGTTGTTTCTCTTGCATGTCAGAAAATGTTGGCTATATTCTTTTGTATCAAAATGCAAAAAGTCAGAATGTACTTGGAAGAGTGATAGTAACTTTGACAAGGATATGGGAGAGACAACAGGTATGATATTTGTTGAGCTAGTTGTAGACAAAATTGATATAAACTGCTAATGTTTTCATGTAAGGTAAGTAATAGAAAACAATATAATTTTCCTCTCTGGTTTCTGTTGTTTTTAGCCATGCTAGCAGAATGGATCTAATGCTGGTTGATCAGTCCCGTGCATGGGTTCAGCCTGAAATATCTCAATAACTTTTAAAGAGATTACTATTCATTTCATACAGGCATTCATGTTTCCCAGGGGACTTTGGTGATGTTCAGAATTATTCTTCATGTACCACTAAGAGGTCAATATTCGTGGTTTTGGGTGATATGTCTCCATCTATTGCTGCTTTTCACCTGTTATGAAAGTCCCAGATACTTTGGAAAAGCAAACACCACTGTGCCTTGGTTCATGAGATCACCACACACATCACACACAGGAGGTGCACATAACTCGGTGAATTTTGATGTCTTCTCCAAGGACTGTCTGTGTGATTGCCCCTGCTATAGTAGTATGAACAGACCATGCTGTTATTTAGTCGCAGAAAAAATCAAGAAAAAAATATGCAGATTTATAAAAAGCCTAAATTCATGCTTGTTGGGTTTGTCCAGTAGTCCAGTAGTAGTAGTGTAGTTGTAGTGTTTTTTTGTTTGGCTGTGCAGGAGGATCTCAGTGCTGAAAGGCTTTCACTGCATATCGTCACAAAGATTTCGGCACAAATTTGCATCTATTCATCATATATTGCATCTATCTTAACATTGACTGTTTATAATCACAAATGTATAATCCATTTTAAAACATTTATAATCACAAATATGGCAAATTCTGCTTTGCGTTTGGTTTGAGTACACCATAAGCTTCACAGTCGCTAGTCAAACTCTTATTCTTTTATTTTCTTTACCCAAAAGAATCCAAGTAATGTATTCTGGTAGTATATTAATATTCATGCATTAGTACTATATGTATTACTGTTGATACCTTGATGTTCCATATAATCATCACTATATTCTCACCTAACAATGACTGGAAGTGATGTGCACTAAGTAGAAAAGTCAGTTGAATGATGACGAATGTTTAACACTGAGGTTACAGTAAATCTTCATGGAAACTGATTCAACCAGATATCATAATGAAAGGCTTCATTTTGTTGTCTCAGTATTTTCAGCGTTGGCAGTTATTATTTTCTCCTTGCTGTATCCTGAAAGTATTTACTGTCAGAGTGACCCAACTTTTTGCCAAGCAAAACATCCAAGTTTCACCTTATCATGAAATATTTTCTGAATCAAGAAAACCTATCACACTATGTTTTCTCTCTCTTCATCTGTCACGTTGTTTGTTTTGATAAAATGAATATACCAACAGAATTAACCCCTATATGGCAGGAGTGATGTGAAGCAGATGGCTGCAGCAGCGATGTAGAAAGGTGTTATCACAGGCTGACAGTGAAGATCTGCTATTTAAACAGAGTGGCGTGTTGGCGCAGGGTAGCGTGCCGACTTCTCAGAGTCTATACACGTGAATCACACTGTGTGAAGGCCACTGATATAAAATTGAGGATGTCAAATTGTTTAATTCAAGAGGGCAGATTTAAGGCATAACATTTTCTTACCCTCTAGAGGTCTATATGATTTTAAATATTGTACATCTAAATGGAGAAGAAACCTAACTGGAACTGTTTTGAAGGCATTTCAGCTCAATTCAATTTCAAGTTTCTCTTCCATGATGTGCATGCTGTTGAAAAAGTGATGCTCTTGTAAGGGCAGAGGGAATATGCCTCCCACTGATATACTCTTTGCCTCATCATTTACTTTCCTTTCTGCTGGAGATACTCTGTCTTTCACTCCCTCTTTTTCATGTTTTGAAGTGCTATTCCTCAGTGTTGTGTGCCTAATTAAAAAGCACTTACAGTTGTTTCTGGTTCAAGGTTGAAACGTTGCTATCTCATCATAGAGAGCTAATCAGATCCCCTTTCAATCACTGCTTCTCCTTAATGAAGTGCTGCAGACGGTCAATGGGACTGCCTCTCTGCCTGCCAGCCTGGTGTTTCATTTTGTTCTTTTTTGGAGGTGGGGGTAAAGCTGCTAGGAATGGAGAATGCTTGCCATTTTGGAAAGGGGGGGGGGGGGGGGGGGGGGTAGAGTGGGCTGTCAATTTCTGTCAGGCTCTGAGGTGTGTGTGGCAGTGAGTCTATGGCAGGGAGAGCGGGGGGGTGGGCGCTAGGCAGGGATTAACATGATCAAAGACACAAATGCAGAGCCACATAGGAAAAGTAAGAGAAAGGGAGAAGAGCCATGCAGGGCTCCCCACATACCCCCCTCCACCAGCACCACCTTCCTCCCCTTTTTCCCATAATAACTCCCATGGAAGAGATGAACCATAACTGAACCGCGCACTCCACCTCTGTCTCAAACAACTATCGATTTACAGCAACAAAAATGACAAAAACAAACACTGGATTCTGACTGTACATGCAACCATACGTGGCCTATCGATGTTAGCATGGATGTATGTACACACAGCGATCCGAGTGAGCAGGGGCACATGTAGAGGGAGACAGACAGGAAATAAACAAACAAGTCGGGTTTAATAGAATTGTACCTGGAGCCCCGAGGACACGCACACACACAAGCAGAGCATATCAGCCGGCATGCTAATACTGCCAAAGGGAAGCCAAAACTAATAGCGGACACATTAAGAAAATGATCCCCAGGCTGATATGTTTTCTATAGATGGCGACTAAACAGAATTGCTATATTTATCATACTCAGGGAAACAGAGAGGGAGAGAGAGACCCCCATCCACGCTCCTGTCCCTCTCAGTTGTCCCCAGGAGAGTGATGAGAGTTGCCCCCGGGAGAGGGTGCAAGTTACTGTTTTTCTGTGTCACACACAGCATAGCATACATATAGAGTGTCACTGCTCCAGTCTCACCCAGCCCAGCCATAAAGAAGTAATGCCACAATGTAAAAATACATTTCAAAATATTCTGCCTTCAAAGAAAAAGTATATAGACACAGTGGTGAAAGAAGTACAAGGATCCTTTACTTGAGTAAAAGTAATAATAAATAATCCACTACAAGTAAAAGTTAAAAGGTAACCCTAACCCTAAGTAGAAGTATGTAAATGTTATCAGCTTAATGTACTAAAAATACAATTTAAGTGTCATATTATATATGGTGTTTTGGATTAATTTTACTTCTGTATTTATGTATATGTTGCAATTTACCGTAGTAGTATAAGATGGTTGTGCTAACTGTACCTCATTTGAATACTGTTGGCTTGTATAACCTACAGCAATGCATCTTTTTATAGAACATCAACTTATTTTTGAAGTGTTACTGTCCTGTGAGAACCACGTAGCACGTTTCCAGTTTATCCAAGAGGGGATTTAATACCAATTTATATATGTTTATATATATATGGAGATACATGGTTTTCACTGGAAGGGTATGAAGACTTGCAATATGTAAGCACTGCATCGTATAAGATGATCATAATGTGTTGTATACAAATGCATAGTAATAACTGCAGCAGTACAATGAAGTACTGGAATGAGTTTGAGAATGAGAATGGAATGAGTTAATTACTGCTGCAGATTTCTTTTTAGTTGTTACATTCTAACTTATAGTTACTCAATACTTTAATGGGTTACTTCCACCTTTGCTCCCACTTCTTTACCCTCATCTCTCCACCCGAGCCCACCCCTCCTCCCCCCTGCCCTTTTCCGGCTCTCCAATTAAGCATCAGCAGCAGGTTTCCATCAGCCGTCTGGTCGTCTGCAGCAGGACTCTTCGGAGCAGAGGCCTGTCAGGAAATGAACTCATCACTGGGTGACAGCTGCTAATTTCTCTCTCTTCCATGTCACACGAGTGGCCTGCTGCAGTTAATAATGAGCCATCCAGCCCTGATTAGGGACATACACGAGGAGGGTGGAGATGCACACAATACAGTACACAATCACTCAGCCAGACATGTAGAATAATGTGCGATCACAGGAGCAGACGGACATTCCTATTGAGGACAAAAACACCAACACACACAGTGAACAGGGGATGTTAGATGAAGGCATGAACCCAGCAGGTCCCTTGCATCACAGGGTGCATACAGTAGTATGGTTGAGCTATAGATTGAATTCTATTTTAAAAGAGCATGAAAAACACTTAAATGAAGAAAATATGATATTTCCGAATTGAAATGAATTGCTGTAATTTAAAGCATTGGTTCTGAACCAGACAGTTAGGACCCCACTGAGAGGTAAAAAAAAAAAATCAATCAATAAAATCAATCTATGGGGTTGCGAGACTATCTGAACAACAGAATAGCAAAAACAATTACGATACATAAAATAACACGTCATTTTTTCAGATTTACCTCCAATTGTTTCTTACTTTTTTCTTGTTTCTGACCCTTTCAGGCCTCTTAAAAGGATATAAGCCATAATGTAAACTGTTGATCACAGGTAAGCAAGACTTGCTTTAAAGGGAACCACAAGCTGTAAAAGGATTAAAGCCACGATAAGAAACTTTTATTTCATGTTCATTTTAGTGACCCCTGAGGACTAAAGTGGTAGTGTTTCTATGAGCACCACTGCGTCGTGTCGCAAGTATTGTGATCGAGCTAGTGCACGCATTTATTTGGAAGTGAGTGAAATAAAAATGAAACTTAATTTTTAATACAACTTTTCCTTTTCTTCCAACACAGCTGTTGTAGCGATGAGGTAATGTATCATGTTGTGGCTATTTTAAGATTAATAACTATAATACAGACATGGAGAAACAGCATAAACTTTGTTTGAGCCACCAAAATATGATTCATATATTGATGTAAAACCATGTCTACAGTGTATATCATAAATAAAATAGACATACTGTATTACATACCTGCCTCGGAGGGACAATTTGGGATCCATTTTTAATCCTTTCAGATTAGTTCTCTGCATCTGTTGAGTGACTGGCCAAGGTTGACTCTCTGTTTTGTTTTTTGTTTTACAGTCATCTTTTATTTTGTCTTTGCTGGTCCTTCCCCATCCGTCACTTTGGATAAAAGTCTCTGCTAAATGAAACTGTTATTTTCCTTCCCAACTTTTCCTGGGAAAATGTAAACACAGCCTCTTCCAGTCTGAATGCTGTACATTTTTTTTGTTTGATTTTGCAGGATTTAGGACCTGGTGACAGGCATTAAGAATAACTACATAGAAATATCTTCTGGTTGACGGTCTTGTTTGCTAATGTAGGTAGAAGCATTACTATAAAACTGTCACTGTTTTATAACTCCTTATAGTACATTTAAAGAATCCATTTTTCAGCTCATCATGACATGCAAACAACTTCAGGATTTTATGAACAATTTTAAATATTGAACCCACTCCAACCACCACCCACACAAACGCACATTGCTTTCCAAAATTTGATATTAAACGTGAAGACCATACGGTTATATAGTAATTTCAAAACAGACGTTAATGATTCAATAATGATCCTTTAACTGTGAGACATTTAAATGTTATTGTTGCATCTTTTACCACTGTGTGACTGTTAGCAAACTTTAGTTCACAGGCATGTATGGATGCTCACAAAGAGAATGTGACTTCTGCTAAATGTGCCTATCTTTGCCGAATAGAGAAAAAAAAGAGCAGAAAAAGACTGTGTGAGTTTATAAATGCAACATGGGGCTGAGAGCAGGAGACAAAGACAGGCTGAAAGGCAGACAGGTGTTATGTGAAATTACAGGCTCCCTTCTCTCTGTGTGGTTGTGGATTTCACTGCTCTTTCACTTCTCTCTGGCCTCACCTCTCTCAACATCCATCTGTAATCCTCTCATTTTTCCTGCCCACTCCTCCACCACTTTCTCTCTCAGCCCACCTTCTCGCTCTGCGTGCGCGGCATATGTGTGTGTGTGCGTGTGTGTTAAAGGGATGATCTTTTGATGCCCTCTGTGTGTATGAGTGCTTTGTCTCTCTACTTTCAGCGGTTGGCCGTTGTGTTTGCAACCGTCACACTGCTCTCCCACTCACTCCATCAGAAAGCAGGCCTGTGTAGGGGCCTAAATGAATATTGATTCTCCCTCCAGTGCTGAATACTGCTGGGGGGAAAAAGGATGAGTGTGTTGTATGCAATGAACAGAATGGGCCTGATGGGGGGAGAGAAGAGAGGATGACGATTAGGATGATGGTGATCATGATGGCGATAATGATAATGGTGATGATAATGACTGTGTTAGTGTTCAGCAAGCATGATGGGAGCCATCAGCTGATGCATGTATGTGCATGTTGCTTGTATGATGGCGCTGTGCTGTACATGTAATAGCAGTATTGATGCTGAAATACATGCTTGACAGGACAATCAACAGAAAATAGTGGGAAGAAGTATCGCTTTGTGGTTGTTTGCCTTCACCAACCAGCCAAGCTGCAGTTTACACCAATGTCTGTTCAGACTAATATGTAGCCGTGATAGTAAACAATGCTTCAAGTATTGATATTTCAAAGATGCTACAAATTCTACAATGTACAATGCACATCTTCAATCCAGCACAGTTTCAAATCTGTATCCGACCAAATGTGAAATATGGTCACAATCTCTCCTTCTGCCCCTGAGTTATTGCATCTAATAATGACCAAAAAAGTGTTTTTGCAGAATATTATAATTCCAAGTTTACCTTTGTCCTTTTGGATAAAAAATGTAATCACATCACTGTCATTTTATTCAATAAGACATTTGTGTGAATTTTTTGTCATAATTAGGCCCAAATCCTTTAAAGTGAGGTCATACTGACCTTTGACCAAATTCAAATCAGTTCATCCTTGAGTCCAAGTGGATGTATGGTCCAAATGTGAAAAGATACCCTCAAGGAGTTTCTGAGATATCACATTCATCATGGAATCAGCATTGGATGCATGCAAAGTCACAGTGACCTTGACCTTTGACCTCCGGAATCTAATCAGTTTATCCTTAAGTCCAAATAGACTATGTGCCAAGTATGAAGACATTTTCTCAAGGAGTTCCTAAAATATTGCATTAACAAGTATGGGGTCTGACACAATGTCACAGTGACCTTGACCTTTGACCTTTGAAAATCGAATCAGTTCATCCATGAGTCCAAGTACATTTATGGTCCAAATTTGCAGAAATTCCCTTAAGACACGGAGATATTGTGCTCACCAGCATGGAAAGGATGGAAAGTCACATCTTGACCTTGACCTTTGACATTTTGTCAGAATGAGGCATAAAACATATCATGTCAGGTCACAGTGACCTTGACCTTTGACCTCCAAAATCAAATCAGGTCATCCTTGGGTCCAAGTAGACCCGTTTGTCAAATTTGAAGAAGTGTCCTCTTTGTGTTTCTAAGCTATCGCGTTCTTGAGAATGGGATGAACGGATGGAAACACAGATAACACAAAGTTGTTAAAAACTGAGACTCAATCTTTATTGTCAGCAATGAAAATGCATGATGCTTTTTAGAGGTTTCCCAAAAGCTAAACTTACAGACAGCTCAGGGGTTGTCAATAAACTGAAATTTAATATTATCAACTCTATATCATTAGATAGAAAAAATCTGTAAGATCTGTCTGGGGTTTTTCAAAAGTTTTTTCATAACTAATAGCATACTAATACCTACAAAGGATGAAAAGAAAAAAAAAGAAAAAAGACAATAATTAATAAATCAGTGTCATTGTCAAAATTCACAAACAAACTTAAGGTAATACAAAACAATGTTATCATTAAGAAAAGCAGAAAACACATTTTAGATGCATTTTCAAAAAATATTTCAGGAGGAAATATATTTATTTTCTGAACTTGCATGGCATTAATCAAGTGGTTAACAGGTTGTGATTACACATTTAACTTCACTGTCCTTCACTGAATAAATGATGTTTAACCTGAGTTTAGCGTAGCCCAAAAGAATATAGTAAAAAACAGTTGTGATGTAAAAAAAATGCAGGCTATAAAATAATTAAACAAGGAAAACTGAGATCAAACCACAAATGTATCTCTTTTAGAACATTTCTTTGCCCTTCACCCTTCCAGAACAATATTATGAGGGGTTCCATCTACGTAGACCACCATCTCTTCTCCAGCCTGCTGCTCCGCCTGCTGCACCTCCCCGTCCCCTGCCGCAGCCTCTCCATACACCCCTCCCTCCACCTGTAAGGTGCAGTTGTCCAGCTCTGTCACGATGTAGTGCGTTCCTTCATCGTTGACAATAACCTGGGTGAGACCTTCCTTCATCATCTGGGATGCGGCGAGCTGCAGCACCTCCTGCATGTCCTGCTGGCCGGCCTCCTGGATGACCTGCACCTCGTCCTGCTCCTGTTTCACGTCCGACTGTACTACACTCTGCACCGCCTCGGCTACCTCAGGGGTCAGGACCTCATGGACGACGGCAGCCCCCCCTTGCATCTCCTCCTGATGGCCCACTTCACTGACAGCGCTGAGCAGAGCGTCCAGAGCCGTGGACGACTCCGAAACTATGTGACTTTGTCCTGCTGCTGCAACTGCCACGCCACCTCTAGCCACAGCCCGCAGCTCTTTCCTGGCCTCCCCTGACTCCAGCACAACGTACTGGGTGCTGCCTCCGGCTAGGTGGGCCCCTGCAGATGCCACTTCCCTGCCCGAGGCTATGACTTGTCCATCTTCCGTGATGTGGAGCACCTCTGCCACCTGGCCGGCCATGGCCAGCGTCTGCAAGGTGGCGGCGGCCGACTCTTCCAGAGCCTGATCGATGGCCACCTCGCCGTCACCGTAGCCCTGGATAATGATGACCTGCTGGATAGAATCATCTTGCCCGGATGTTTCAGATGAGCCCTTGTGAACAGGGGAGTCCACGATTTCTGCTTCCACAAACGTAGCCCCCTGACCCTTCAGACGACACTCGAAAGACTTGGACACGATACCTGGAAAACACAGAGAACATATTTGAAATTATATTTAATATTTTCAGCATTTTGCTGATACGTTAATTCAACTCCTGACTGTACTGATTAGAAAGGTAGTTGTGGCCAGTGTTAAAGTAATTTTAGAGTATTTTTTAAATTGTATTTCTTGATATATGCCAGATATATGTCAGAAAACAGTATTGGTTTTTTTAAGGGTTTTTTTTTTTTTAACAAAAAAAGAAGAATCTCTTCTCTCCCTGTAAAACCAAACTTTTGATGACTCATCATGCACTCTGAAGCCTCTAGAAAAATGAATCAAATCATGTGAGACACTGGGAGACTAACTAACCAAACAGGTCACATGAAAACCCCACAGCGAAAACTTTTTATTTAACTTTATAATTTCAAGGATGCTGTCATTTTTCCACCAACTGTGTTGCTGCATTTTGGGCTGTACATGCAGAATTTTGCTGCTGATTGAGCTTGGAGCTGCAGCATAGAGGGAGGCCGGGCACGGCTGATCTGTGATGCAGTGACATGGAGCTGGTTGAAAATCGTTTCCCTCTAATTTTTCTTCCAACAGTAGCTCAGTATCATGCTAAAGTCCAAGCCAGCCTACTTTTTAAATCAATCAATCAAATCAAATCAAATCAAATCAAATCAAATCAAAATTACTTTATTTATCCATGAGGGGAAATTCAGTTCGTATGTTAGCTCTGGTAGCAGTCCAATCAAATGTGAAGAATTTGATTTAAATCCCTTTTTTAACTCTAGTTAAAATATTCAATTTCACTGAGAAATATGACACAGTAAAGAGTCAGGAGAAGACAATAAGAGCTCAAATGAAAGATGAAGTGGTGTTTTGTCCAAACAGAATATTTAAAACAAAGATATTGGTGGCTGATGGTCAGGATCATATCCAAAAGACCAAAAATAGTCGTAGCAGTTTCTGCACATACAGTACCACGCATTTATATTAATCCTCTCTCTTAATGTTCTTGGTAACCACAACTGTTGAACTAACAGTACTATGTATATGTCATAACCACTGTGACAAAAATATGGGAGGAGGCCAGCTATAAGGAAGTTGATATAAAAGGTGATGCAACACTTCACATATTTGTGTCATTTAATGCATGAAAGGAGACAAAATATGGAGATATTAGGCTGGCGGAAGAGTGTGGTGAGATACTGCTGGTGCTAATTGAGCCACACTGTGCCCTCTCAGATCACAGGTTGCCATGGCGTTTCCAAGGTGATAGGAACAGTGTTAGAAATGCCATTGTTTAAACAGCGCCTGGCTCAGACACTTGTAGGCTAATCTATGCAGAAAAATGGGAATTTGAGACAGTGAAGAGGGGACTCGGTTTGCGCCTCGGCATCTGAGCACAAATGAACTTATTGTGCAAATACTGGAAGCACACACATATTATTGTCACTGAAGGACTACATTGACTATAATTTGCAGTGTTTTAGTTTCACCTCAAGGTTTGGACTTGGAAGTTTGTAGATTTTCCAACCCTTTTGGCCTTTGAAAAAGCAAAATCTCTCTTCAAAACATCAACTTTTTTGGTAAGACAAAACAACTTTTGTTGCTTTTAGCTCATTTCCTGAAAAGTTGACATTTTGGAGGTACAAGGTTTACCCCCCAGGGTGGAGACGAGATCACACAGATCTCACAGTACATACAGGAACAAACTCATCAATCATTGATATTCCTATCTCCCCTTGACATTTAATGTCCTGCACTCACAAGGTTGACAATGTGATCAGAAAGTCAGAGTTGTGCTGCAAACAGTATCTGACCCAACTGTGCCCTGTCCTCCTTCAGTGTAAACAGACACAGAGATGCGCTAGCTTCAACTCTTGCTCTTATTGGACAAGTCGACAGTGACCACTAGTCCTTTGGTGACAGCAAGCCCTTTAGTCCTGCACAGATACCCTCTCGACAGTGAACACTTGATGTAAGACTGTGCCCAACATCAGAGTGAACTGTTAAGACCTTGACAGACAGAAATTGCAGATGCTAGTGTCAACACACAGTGACTGCAAGCAAAGTTAAAGATTGTTCATAAAGAGTCAGCTCCAAAGTTCAGCTAAGAACTCAATTTTAGAGCATTTAAGATATCGATAAAACTACCAAAAATACAGTGTTTTTCTGGCTTTTATATCAGCACATGCATCCACAGACACTTCCTGGCTTTTCAAGGCTTTGCAGAGATACTCTGATAGTTGTCTCATTGCTTAATATCGTCAATATCAGATGAGAAGAGTGGCAATAGATGCTTATCTCTGTGTATAATTCTGTCCTTTGCTAATATGCACACTTTGGCATACAGTATCATTAATCATCACAAACTGGCATTATCCTAAAAGTGAGAAGATGAGAACTTGTTGTTATTTAATGACATCTGCACACCCACACCTGTCTACAACTGCCAGGTTTATTTAAGCGATTAGCAAGAAAAGAAAAAAACACTGGACAAAAGACAGCCATTCCACAATCTCTTTGACAAAAGACTGTGCAAAAAAGTAGAAGAGTTAGCCTTCCTTATTGAATCATATTAGGATAACAAGGAGAGAAATTAAAAAACAACATGTTACATAGTAATAACTGGCACTGGGAGAGTCAAGAGAGAGTGTAGTCTTGTAAGTGTAGATGGACAGAGTGGTTTTCTGAGGATAAAGCTGGCGAATTGTTTCTTTTAAGTGACCCTTAAAAGAAACAATTCTTCGTGACCCTTCATTATAGTAAATTCACATTCAACAGTTAGTGCTGCCTGCCCCACAAATCTTCTCTGTAATCTTTTAGCAGTCATCATATATGATTAAAATAAAATAATTTGAATGCATTGCTTCAACATCCCCCTTGTGTTTAGGTAAGCCATGCAAGCTCAATAAGATGTTACCTAAGATGTCTCCTCAGTGCATTTCACGTTCATTTGGTCTTGTTCAGTGAGTGTAGCTGCCAGGTTGTCTGGACTGGAGTCTGATTCAATTGCTTCTTGTTCACTCATACATTCCAGTTCGAAAGAAGGGTTCATTTGATCTCATACAGTGAGTAGCTGCCACGGTGTCTCCACTCGAGTCAATGATTCCTGCTCATTCATTGGTTGCCCTGTCTCTGTTTTGAGCCACTTGGCTACCGTAGCAAACAGTGAGTCGTTCAAACAGATTTTTCATTTTCGCTGTCAATATTGTGTAATTGATTACTTGACTAATCATTGCATCTCTAGTCCTGTTATGCAACACAAATCTTCACAAGTCCATGATTCTGACTAACAGAGACTATAGATTGGCCTGCTGTATTTGTCTTTCTGCCTGTCTCCAACCTTATAGTCTCCTCTCTTGTGTTGAGTCTCCATTTATCTCTATCTATCTACTGCATAGCCCTCTCTGCTCATTTATGTAGTAGAACATAACAATGTGCATTTGTTTGAAGACAAATGAAGAGAAAACTCACTGTGACGCCCCAGTGTTCAGGCAACAAGTCTGTGTAGTAAATATCAATTCGGACTACTATTTGTATCTCAAGTGACAAGCACAGTAGTTAGTGTGTGGAAGGAGTCAGCACTGTCGAAGACAGCCAGAGGAAGTTGGCATTTTGAGCAGCAGAGGTTACCTATTTACACAGAGCTACAGGGCCGATGCTAACTGCCTACGCCAAAACGCTGCGAGCTGAGAGGTCGGTTGGAGAGGACAATAACTCAATGGATGTGCAGTTTCTGCTGCATTATCATAAAACCTGTTTATATATATATATATATATATATATGTATATATATGTGTGTGTGTGTGTGTGTGTGTGTGTAGAGAGAGGGCGGCATTTTAGTGTGTGAACTCCGGACTATGTGTGTATTTTCAGCTTTGTAAATCCAGTTTGCGCCAAATCTGTGTAACAGCATGTGCATCATTATGTGACTCTTTGAATTCACATGTAGTATGTATGTGTCAATATGTGGGTGGAATGTTAAGGTCAGACATTACTTTGTGAGTCAGTAAAATGTGTGCTACTATACGTATTTGTATGTATATGCCAATGCCTTTGTGTGCTTGCTTATATGTGTGTGGCAGAGTGTGTGTGCTGCTGTGGGGGTGGTAAGGCTATGCGTTGCTAGTGTGTGTCACATTAGCCATGGGGTGCTGTCGGCGGGACCCAGCGGCGGCCCGCTGAGGTTTATGGAGTGTCACTCAGTCGCCGCAGCCGTGAATCAAGTTAATGTTGCAGATCCCATCTCTTCAGTTGTCCTGCGCTCCCGGTGGAAGAACAACATTTGAACAGCGTGATTTGGCCCCGGCAAGAGGCTGATGCCTGTTTAATATGTGTTTTGAGTGTTCTGACTGACTGATTCCTTTAACAGGAAGTAGGATGAGAGGATGAGAGAGAGAGAGAGGCAGGCTGCTTTATTGGCTGTGATCTGAAACAAGATGGAGGCTCCCTGAGAGGAATAAAACAACAGGAGGAAGAAAAGGATGCAGAGATGGGCAGTGATGTCATTTTGATTTCCAGTTGACAGGAAAGTCTTACATTAAAACTAATACACGTAGAGAGCTTGTAGTATATGTGGGGGGAATACTACTTATTATATGAACTCAATGAATACTAAGTCATATTCAGACATTGTGCAGAGGTATGTGGATGCTCTTTTATTTCTCTCTCTAGATGACTCTATGCGAGAACTTGAAGAGAAAACATCTACATTGAAGATGTCAGAGACAAAGAGTCAGATGGAAAAAAAGAGAATAGGATGATAGAAAGGGACTAAGAGATGTGCATCTAAAAAAAGGAAGACAAACAGAGAATAAAAAGTAAGATCTTGTTGCATTCTACATTTTGCGATCAATCAAACTGTGTGATTTTCAAGATCAGAGCTGATGATGGCAGTCACAGAAACTACAGAAGTGGACGTAGCCCCCATGACATCACCCATGGCTCTGTGGAATACCATGTTGAAGTCTCAAGTCTGATTCTCTTTTTCTTGATTGACAGGTAACCATGGTAAAACCTTGACAATCAAAAGGTAGCCACGACCAAAAGCATATCCTGCTCTATCATCTATTTTATAGTCTAGTCGTAATCCCCATAGGCCCAATAGCAATAGCACTTCATTTCTTAATCCGTCTGTCCATAGGTCAACACTGCCTCCTGACCAGGTTCCACAAAGGTTTTCACCAACTCAGACCCCCAAGTATACATGTTTACTCTTGGAAAAAATATTTTGAGCATGACTTTATCAAACGATCTGATTTTGTCTGTATGCAAATGAGCGCATATTTGATGAGTTATGGCCTCATTTGCATATGTAAACATTAAAATACAAAAAAACATGCAATACATTTTTTTTCTCCTCTTAACATAAGTAATCAACTGAGAAAATTTCATGGTGATATCTATTATTATTATTTTTTACCCTATTCACCATGTGGTGTCTTTACTTTATTGTCTTATTATGCTAATTATGCAAATTGCCCAAAGTGCAACTTTTAGCAACCAAGTTAAATTCCATCCATTAGGCCTATAGATGACATTTCTGCAATAAAACTTTAGGGTACTCAACATTTCTGGGTTCAAGAAATTACGACTAGACTATTACACTAAATGGGACGAGGAAAACTGGAAACTAGTGATTGAGACCATTAACTCTTTAGGAAAGTGTTTACTGAGGTGATAAATCAAGTGAGAAGTACAGTCATTTTGTCATAGACTGCTATAGAATGGGACTTCTTTTTGCAACCAGTGGAGTCTCCCCCTGCTGACCATGAGAAAGAATACAGTTTCAGGGCATTTCTGCATTGACTTGACTTAGGACTTAGAGGCCAAGTCTACTTTTTTATACAGTCTAAGACAGAAATTGTCCAACAGGTCCAAAAGTGAGTGTCCCCGAAATTGAGGTGATTATTTGTGTCCACTGCTTGAAGGCAATAGTAGATGTGAAATTGTACCATAAGCTTATTTCTTTTCATTCTTTTTCTAACAGTCTTGTTTAAAGTGTTGGATCTTGTACAGAAATTAAATCTGGGGAGAATATAACTGTCTGCGCTGTTCTCCAAATGGGATAACTCTTAATGAATGAAATGATACTAAAAATTAAACAAAACCTGTTTTTGCTGGAGACTCCTCTGGAACCTCTTTAAGGACCCTTGGGTGATCCCTGGACTGCAGTGTGCTAACCATTTGTGGTGCCTGACTGTGTGCCTTACAGCACTCGTTGTGTTAGCGCCAGGTCAGTGCAGGGAGCCTCCCTGCTCAGTGTACGGTACAGATGCAATTATTGATCAGCGGATCAATGGGCTGGCCAGCAGTGGGGGCCCAGGGCCTCTAAGTGGCATTACTTCAGCTCGGAGAGGCCGCCAGGGGAGCGGTCAGACAGCACTTACCAGCAGTTAGAGAAATTAACCTTAACACCGAGACACCAGCACACACACAATCAATTACACTTGCTGTAACACAGGTCAGCTCACTGCAAATGTAAGCTCACTTGCACATGCACGTGTAATCAGGCAAGCAATAACACGCCTACATGTTCGTCTTGTTATACCTGTGAGGACACTGCACTGGTTGTAATCCCTAAACCTCAATTCAACCCTCATCTTAACCTAAATGTACCGAACGATCCACCCTAATTGGGTCTTACAAGGATAGAAGTACACAAAAATACACAAGAAAGAAAAGAGATCAACCTGAATAGACACTACACAAAGCAAATATACTATATTAAACAATAACACAAGAGGAGGGAAAACACATGCTCTCCAAATCAATTACAAGGTCAATGGCAGGACCATGAAAAAGCCAGAGCTTATGATCAATTCTTAACTACAGCACAAAACCCTTTACAATCCTTTTACCAGCCGATTACCTTCAATTATAGATATGAAGCCGGTGCCTTAAAAAGAGCATGATGGAGACCCCTAAAAGTGACACACATATAGCTGTTATTTGTGGGAGGATTTTTACAGATGAGGTGGTGTAAATGTGTGTGTGTGTGTGTGTGTGTGTCACTGGTGCAGGCTTTTGAAGGTGACACTGCTAAGTAGATAAAGTGTCAGTTCTGGGTAGATCCAGGTCACTGGGGAAGGCTTGCATATGACAGTGTGCTTGTGTGTTTCTGTATCTCTAAATTTATATTATTGTGTATGTGTTTGATTATTTACTTTTTAAAGCATTTTTAAAAATGATATTTCCTATATTATTTTTATTTCTACGTTGTATTTTTGAATAATTTCAGGCATTGTTTACTTGTTATTTCTCATTCATTTAACAAAAGTGCTATATTAACAATAATCATTTTTATTTCAGTGCTGTCAAAATAAATGTGTTAATTTTTGCAAAATATTTGAACTACTTAAGGCATTTAATGTAACTAATGCAAACAGTGCCAGGCTGTAGTGGGCTGAGTTTAAAGCCAAACTGGGAGAGCTAAGGGATCCGTTGGTACCATGTTTTGATATGTTGTCAGCTCAAGGTTAAAATAAGGCTCTAAAAATAGGCTAAACTTATAAAAGGGTTCCTCTCATCTCAAGGTATCTGAATAGAAATGGGTTCTAACTACAGTCTTAAGATGAAAAGAAAGTGATTTATTGCAATTAGTCACTGCAAATTGTGAGATTAATTGGTTAATTTTTTTAATCGACTAACAGAAAAAAGTGCATGCTGTTTCTGTCAATGTGTTTATGCATGCATTTTATTATTCATTCTGTATCTTTGTGAATTTCTTTACACATTGCTGCAGTACAGTACTGTATAGTAATATTCAGTATTGCTAAGTATAAACATTTATGTGTAAGTGAGTGTATACAGTATTTAATTTTATACAATAACATGTGTCTTTGCATACTACAAAAAAGCTATTTCTGGCATATGTATATGTTTATTCATTTTTGTGTGTGTGTGTGTGTGTGTGTGTGTGTGTGTGTGTTTTAACATCTTCTTTGGTCGAGCTGTGTACATGATGACCTTACCTGCCTCTCCTCCCGCGTGAGGCCTCAGGCAAAGCGTGCATGCGTTTTCTATGCGTGTATGTGTGTGAGTGTGTCTGCCTCTGTGTGAGTGTGTGTGCACAAACTAGCAGGTCAGCTGAGGTCTGGCTAGTGATGGCTCTACTTTGTCTGGTAGGGACAGCCGCTACTGTCACCTTTACAAACGCCATGAATCAACGCCAGGGAGGACAGGCCGGCCGACCAAAAAACAACCAATTATACAGCAGCCAGATTGACACCGGGTGGACTGGGCAGAGAGAGAGATGGAGACGCACTGAACACACCCCAAGGACGAATAAACAGAAGAGAATGAGGGCACAGAGTGACAGAGGGCCTTCTGGGCTGGAACACCGATACGGTGGCTCTGAAGGCCAATATTAATCCATCAATGACTTCGGTTGGAAGTCAAAGGAAGAATGAATATCTTTTACATAATGTGCTCACATAAATGAATGTCTGTTTATTTAGCCTGTTGTCAGTTGACTTAACATAATGTTTTAGTGTGTAACACATTTCTACAGTGTACACTGTACTAAAGAACGTAAACGTATCCTCTTGGTCTGAAAAGTGAAACCAATGCGGAAGTACCCTCAACATTCACTGTTTTAACGGCCAGCAGGGGGGCGACTCCACTGGTTGCAAAGATTCTATAGAAGTCTATGAAAAAAACATCCTACTTCTCACATGACCTGTTTCCCCAGTAAATATTTTCCAATCACTAGTTTCAAGACTTCCTCTTCGCCTCCCAATTAATATTAACCAAACTAGCTAGCTAGCACTAAAATTAGCTATTAAATTAACTCCACCTTCTTTTCCAAATATGGTCCAAAAAAACCCAAAATGGTGACAGCCAAAATCCCGAACTTGAGGCTTCCAAACAGTAGTCCACAAACCAGTGGCTGCCTCACAGTGAGGTGTCTGCTTCTTCTACACAAACTATAGTTTATAGTCTCCTCACTTACTCCTCACTCTATATATTTTAGAAAAGAAAGAGAAGAGTTTAGGCCTGGCAGGAAAGCAAGTCTTACAAACAGCCCATAATGTGTTTTCCTACCTTTTACTCAGTGTTTTTTCACTGTGTGTAGTGAGTAGTAGAATGATAAATCGTGTTTTTTGCAAAATCAACACTGATGCGTCATCTATGGGCACAAACGTGAGTGTGATATGAGTGCAAGCCAAGTGAAAATGTGAAAGAGTATTTTAAGACACTCCTGCTGGACCTATTGCAAAGAAAGCACAAGTTGAACCATGGTTAAAAGATAAACAAATTACTGACCGGTTACTTTATTCATGTTTTTCAGAATACAAAATAAATGCCAGGTCAGTTTCACCAGAATGCAACAACCACACAGGGTGCCAATTAAACAATAACTTAGATGTGTGTATGTTTTAATTGTTTCAATATACACCAATGTATTAGCAGCTCAAAGACAGTTTGTGTAACTTAATCACTTTCATAAATTCCTTCCCACAAGCAGAAATGTACTACCTGATGGAGAAATAAACTATACTGTTGTGGAACATGGATACACTGATAAACTATGGTACTTAACTCACGACAAACATATCTTGCAACAAACAGACAAATATACATTGGTGCATATCGGACAATATTTATGCCGATACTGATTTATCTGTGATAGGCCAATATCAGTCGATGAAGTTGGCAGCTATATATCGGTCGGGCTCTAATTCACAGAGAATATTATCGATAACATCCGAAACCCTGGACAATGTTGTAGTGCACCATAGACTGAGCAAAGAAGTAAACACACACACACACACACACACACACACACACACACACACACACACCACAGTGGTCAGAGGGAACACAGGTCAGTGTCCTGCTCTCAGCTCTTTTTCTGCTGACAGAGGATGACCCAGTGTGAGTATAATCTGGTCCACACTAACTCTATCTACCACATGTCCCCCGGGTCTGCGCCCCTAGAGAGAGAGACACACAGACAGAGAGAGAGGTGAAAGGGGAAGTGAATAAAAAAAACACTATCATCAGGGAAGCCATCCCACTATACCTTCACTTTTCGTCTTTCTGTCCTTTGAATAGCTTTTGCTTCTCCTGTAGCTAAATTACAGTATGGTAAAAAAAAATATCTGATTTGCAACTATGAATTTTGCAAAAATAAATACACACTCAGGCTAAAATTATGAGATGTAAAAATGCACATTTAGAAATAAAGACAATATTCAGGTAAAGATTTAAAAACAGAATGGACTACAGGGGTGTAATAAATCCCAGTGGAACAATTATTCTCAGGAGTAATACATAAGCTGAGTAAAACAGTGCTGACTGCTTCCTGAGAGGAGCAGATGGAGGGGACTTTCAAATTAAAAGGCTAAGAATGAAGGCTTGGTGAGACAGTAGGGTTAGTACAGGATGCAGTGCCTCTGCAGGAAAGTGCTGCTTTGCATCACAGGGGAATACAAACGCCATCTACCACAACACAGAGGCTGCTGGGAATTTATCTGGTTGGCTATGGATAAAAAGAGCAAACGTGTGGGAGGTTTGCTTCAGTTGCACAAAGTGAGGCCCGATCAGCCTCAGCAGGGCTGCCAGCGAGCGGGCGTCTCATGCTGAAAGGCCTGAAACACCTGATGACTGCAGGTTACATCACTGATTATGCGCCCCAGAAAAAGCATCACAAGACGCATCATTTTAACTTTACAAAATGACTAACCAGATATGACTAAGGCACTACTTTTTAGCTGGAGTGCCGGTTGTTTTCCCTGATGCTGTAAATCACAGCTATTTGCACTCTGCAGATGAAGGTCAGGAATGATCACAGAGTGATGGCCTGATGCAAGCAGAAAAGAGACAGAAAAGAGAGAGAAGGCGTAAAAGAGCCTCATCCAAGAATCCAAGAGGGATGGTTGACATATGAAACAATAACAAAGATCACAACACTCTCTTTCCCATTCCCCCCTCCTTCTTTCCACTTCTCTCCTTCTCCCCATTAGGCCCTCTTTCTATCTCTCCAGCCTGTTTCCTTCTTCCTCTCTCTCGTCTTTCTCTAAAAATCTCTGGAGGTGGACCTTTGATTGCTTCTTTAATTAGCCATGTCAGACGGCTCCGTGGACTTACTGGGGATGTCGAACTTCTGCAGATAATTACATGCCTTTTCCCTTTCTCTCCACTGCTGCATCCCTCTATCCATCCCTTCGCCCTCCTTTCACTGGGTCCCCCTATCTATCCCTCTCACTCACTCCTCCATGATTTAATGATTAATTATGGATGTGAGTTTGAGAATAAAAGCTTTTTTGCTAATCAAAATGAAATTTCCCCCCCCATTCTCATAATTACAGTGTGAAGATGATGTTGCTGATGTCTTTTTGTTTCCAAGGCCTGGCCCGCGCACTGATCTGAGGTCCATCAAGGCGGATGGAATGAATAATCACAACATAATGGCTTGCTTCAGATTAAAAAAAAACTGGGTGGAGAAATGAAGTAGGCCGGATTGGGTTGGGGGAAAAAGAGAATAAAAGAAGAATATAGACAAAGAGACAGAAGCTGATTGCTATGGAAGATGTCAGTACAGAGAGCGGGAATCAAAGAGGGGCCTGGTCTTACAGCCTGACTACAGTCAGCCAGGGAAGTAATGTTTTCTTTATCCAAAATATAGTTTTTAAGTTAAAGAATTCTTCATATGATTTAGGATTTGCAACTGATGAGTACTTTATTAATTAATTAACTCTGCCAAGGAGGTTATGTTTTTGGTTTGGTTGTTTGTTTGTCAGCAGGACTGCAGAAAGGCTGCTGATCCAGTTTTTGATAAAGGGTGTAGCATGGGCCAAGGAACAGCCATAATACACTATTAATTTTAATTTAACTATTAACTCTGAATGGCCTTCTAGTTGATCAATTGTTTGGTGGACAAGATATCAGAAAATAGTGATATATGCACATCACATTTTTCTACAGTCAATGCTTTAAACAAGTTTAATGTTAACATTAACAAAAATACAATTTTAATTTAATATTTATCATCTACACCATAATCTATTGATTATTTCAGTTTCATAGTAAAAAATAAAAACTCAGACAGACTGAGGAACAGTTTCTTCCCCATCACACCCTCTACACACACACACACACACACACACACACACACACACACACACACACACACACAAACACCAGCCCCTAAAAACTTTGACACTTTTCTGCACTGCACTTTAATTGTTGTGTGCTGCTAGTATTTACTTATTCATTTTTTTCTATCTACATATCCCATTTCAGCTTTCTTGTTTTTAACTGAATGTTCTAAACATGTTGGTTTTATTTATTGTCTGTATGTTTTCTGCCTTTTTACCGAAAAATACCAAACGGAATTTCATTGTACAATGTACAATGACAATGAAGAATCTTGAATCTAATGAGAAAAAGTAAAATGAAATCTACTGAGATATAGTAAAATGGACTGCATTTACATATCCCCTTTCTACCTCTACCTGTCTGTCACTACCCATTCACACACACATTCACACGCCACTGGTGGCAGAGCTGGTAGTGACCGGGAGCAGCGTATTGTTCAGTGTCTTGCTTAAGGACACTTCCACATGCAGACAGGGGGACTGAAACGCGGGTTGAACTGCCAGCCTTGTGATTAAAGGACGTCCAGCTACACCCCAACTACACTTCTATTGATACACAATGAACGGCAAACATTCTTCCAGTTCCGGCCTAAAAACGGTTGGATATGCTGCTTTTCTACTCTGGCTTTTGGACCGTTTGTCAGACAATATAAGTGATTTGAGGACATTAAGGCATCACCATGCTCCACGCAAAGTGTCTGTCGGCTGGTAAAATAGCTTGGGAAACCCCATCTCCCTTCATCTTCCTCATGTCAGAATTGGGGCGGCTGCATCCCACAATTTCTTGAACTTTTTGACACCAACAAGTCAACAGCAGAGATTGACCTGGTGTGTGGAGGTGAGAAACTCAGAAAGTCTCTATCAAACTCTCTTCTTTTAATCATTCTTTGCAGACTATTTATAACATTAACATGTGCAGAGCGAGTGCAACATAGTAAAGACAACAATTGTTAGCTGAAGCCTAGATTCAAACCAAGGTGAGGACGGATTTCTTTAGAGCAATTGTTAAAGGAAAAAAAATGTTTTGCTGATATCAGTTTTGTATTAATGGTTGTTTGGCCTGTGATCATCAGCTAAAATAACAGTTTACCTTCCTTTTTATATTAATATGGTCATCCATACAGTATATATCCATACAGAATATTGTACGACAAGTCTCTATTGTTCCCTGTAATGTGACTCACACTCACACACTCGCAGACACACAGGTCTGTTTGGCTTAGTCTCCGATCCACCCTGCCATATTTACTGGGTATTTACCTAACAGAGGCATGCTGGAGATATTTATCGTCCTGATGGCTCTATATATAGGGCTGAGGAGCTCGGTGAGAGGAGAGGCAGGCGCGGTGGGAGGTTGCTTCTCTAATCTCCATCTCCAGGCTGACAGGCCTGAGAAGGCCCTAATGAATGACTCTTTTCATCTGCACGCCTGTGTGTATGTGACAGTATAAATATTTAGCAATATTGGAGTCAGCTCGTGATTTTACACAGATGGAGTGATTGATGGCTCAGCCCCCTGATGCATGCCAAAGACCATCCTGGAGATGTTATATAAACCACCACAGCCTCTCTCTCCCTCCATCATCATCTCCATCTCGCTCTCTCTCTATCTTTCACACTGCCTCCTCTGCACTCCGCCTCCTTCCCAGCTTGTCTTCTCGCTGTCGATCCGCCCTCTGTGGCTCTGCCAATTTGCTTCACTGTTGAATTTCTATCATACAGTGTGCTGTCCCTACGGCTGTGAGACAAGCTAAATCAGAGGAAAACAACCTGACAGGGAGGAAACTCTGAGGAGATTGGCATCGACATGTTACAGTACAACCAGTTTTGTTCTTTAAACCACTTATTAAAACATTTTTTCCTACAAATTAGTCCTGAAACAGCTATTAAATTGTTTTCCTTAGATTTTTTCTTTGCTGTTGCCCATTTTTAAAGTTCTATAAAGTGATTTGTAAACTTTTTAAAAAGTTTGTGATTGTTTTTTATTCTCCAATCATCTAAAGTGTACACATTAAAAAGTCTGTTCGCATGGTCTTGCTTTGAACATACACAAAAGCAAAGGTCAAGTCAACATGTGAGTGAGAGCTGCTCTTTGCATCTGCAGGCACACACATAAATGCACATACAGTACATATGCCAACACTCACACATTCAGAAACACATACACACAATACTGTCATCTGTATCAGAGAGAAACCAGACCAGAGCCACTATCTGTTTATGCGACACACACACACACACACACACACACACACACACACACACACACACACACACACACACACACACACACAATATGCTGCCGGAGCTCTCTATGCAAATAGTGTGTGTTTGGTTCAGCTATTCTTGTGAGGACTGACTTGTGACAGCTCTCGGCTACTTATGTTAGGACATTTCAGCTGGTCGTCATAGTGATCAGTTCACATCAGGGCTATTTGCTAAATAGTGGTTAAGTAAACTGTACAGCATTGGTTAGGGTTAAACATGTAGTGGTTTTGGTTAAGGTCAGACTTAACCTCAAGAGAATTAATGTACAACAATCTATTGCATTTAAGTGCATGTGTGTGTGTTAGAGGGTGTATGTGTGTACCACGCATAGCCTCTGCATAGCCAATTAAACTAAAATACAAGAACGAAATCCCTGAACAAATATATGAGGACTTTAAGGGGGGATGTTGAAGATGTATTAACCTTGTAATTGCCTGTGTAAAATATGTTCCCTTGGTAATGAAATTTCCTGCTTTAATTTGAAAAAATTGGGGAAATATCTCCCCTTTTTTGCCTTGTGTTTTCTCTTTTAATTGCATTTAAAACTTCAATCTCAAACACCCCCACCGCTTTATGGGGGGAAGGACCAGCGCTGGACCACCACATCTATTAATCTAACTGTCCTTTATCGGAATTAGCATTCAAATGTGATCGGTTCCACTGCGCCTTCGCCACCGCTTGTAATTCCAACAAAATCCACTCCTATGCAATAACTACAGTGCCCTTCAAGACCACTACCACCTCCCCCTCGCTTTGAGAAGTATTGATTTTTATTTGTTCTGTAATGAGAACAATTAGTCTTTTTCCTGCCCTCCTTCATCTATCACCTCTGCGTTCCTGTGGCTCTGCCACCCAACCGGCCTCTGTCTTTAAACCCAGCTGGAGGTCCATTCTCTGGGCAGAGGACACCACTGTGCCCCTGTGAATAGGAAATACAATGAGCTCAAAGAGAGAAAACAGAGGACGTTTGGCTTTTTCTACCTGACTTTGGCCTTAAACTAAGCATTGAGAGTAAACAAGTAGTTTGTTTGAATTCTCTGTGTTCATGGGGTTTGAGCTACAAAGGCTTTCGGAGGAAGATACTGATGCTCATATTTTGTAATGGAGATGCTGATTTCAGACAATTGCCATCGACAAAAAAAATGTGCTTGATTTTTCCCCAGTGGACTTCTCCGGCTTCATATTTAAGCTTTTTGGTTGTTGTTTTTCAACTTATTATCTGCTGTTTGCTCTAAAGTGTTAGTATGCTCTTCATTTTGTATAGATTTTGCTCTTACCTAAGAACAAATCCCAAATGAAATCTGTGTAAAAATATTTGAAATTTCTCGTATGAACAGACTTTTGCATGAGTAATTTAGGAGAACTTGCCACAGTCACTAAGTTTCTCATATTTTGTATTTTCTTTTAGGTACCAACACAATTTACAAGCAGTCCAGACCTTTGTTTCGAGTCAAACACATTTTTGTATTCGCAATGGAATTTATATTTCAATACTTTTAAGCAATATTGAGAAACAGAAAGTTAAAATAAGGAAGTGTTCTTGCATGAGGTCAAATGCTAATAGCTACTCTTTCTTTTCTTGGTATGAATAAAAAAGTTTGGATTAAAATAAAAAATAATACCAACAAAAATGCTTAGTATTATCATCATTCATTATTAATCAATGCCTCAATAATTACAGAAATAAATTGCATCCTATCTATCATACTGGATGTTTAATCTCTAATTTTAATGAATATCTGACCTATGTGCCAGCCTGACTCTAATTGACACAGTTAGAGGAAATTACCACACTCTAAATCCAGCGAGGCTTGTGTTAACATGCATCATAAAATGTGGAAACACAATAAAACACTCAGATCTATCCATTAGGAACGCTTCAATTTCCGCTGTGGGAGTAGAGTGGCATGTTGGACTGACTGACTCGCGGCGATCAGGAGACTTTAGCCTCTATAAACCACCTGATTGACAGGGTGATTTGTGACTGACTGACTGGATAAGTGGCTAGCTGCTTGCTTCATGCAGCAGTTTGTGCCTGCATATAAGCATGTGTGTATATATATATGTGTGTGTGTGTGTATGTGACGTCGGGTCCTATTTCAGCCATGGCCGGTGAGGAATGAAGCAACTGAAAGAGTCCATTTCTCTTGCCGCGCTGCCTGAGCCTTACTTACCCTAATGATGTATAATAGCCTGCAACTACACTTAACCTGAGCATTACTGTGGCAAAGACTGAGTGGAAGAGGCGCACACACATATACACACACACACACACACACACACACACACACATAAAGGTCTAGTTTTTCTGAGGACGCTGTTTACCAAAGGCTGTGAGGGCAGGAAACGACCCGGCACGTTGAGAAATGAAAGACTCGCAAATCGCACTCCATCAAATCAAATCAAACCCTGAGATGTATATTAACATCGACAGCTGTATCCTCGCTTTCTCTCTGATCCTTCGCTCACACTTCACTCTGCTGCTGACTCATTCTGTAGCTATAAGCTAAATGATACAAGCAGTTAGCATGCTGCATCTGTTGTCTCCTAATTAAACTCATTTTCCTTGATGCTTGTGTGTGTGTTCATACATGCAATATGGAATCTGGTCCTTTAACCTCGCTCGCATTCATTAGCAGACGAGCTCATCGCTTCCACGCATGCTTCATAAGTGACTGTATGCGCACGTTTGTGTGTGTGCAAGACAGGTCGGAGACAGAGGAGAGACAGTAAATGACAGAGTCACGTGAGGCGGCTACTGTATGAAACCTCAGATCTAATCAATAGGAGTGAGGAGGACGCCAGGCGCCAGCCAGAGGGTCACCACTCATCACTCAGGTCAGCGGCGAACACACATGTGCGTGTGCACACACACACATACAGGGAGGGCACTGCACGGGGGCACATTACTAGACAGGACTATGAGGCAGCAGAGGATGGGTCAGAGAGGGGTTGAAGCACATAGCAACAGAGGGGGGAGCTGGATCGATGGGAGAGATTGAAGGAGCTCCGTAATACCAGAGGAGTCACGGATGTCCAGAATACAGCTAAGCAGGGCTAGGACACAGGTCAGGAGGGTTAAAACAGCCTCGCACCGCAGGGAGGAGGCATCAACGGGCCATAAAAGAGGTGAGGGAACAGCGGAACCGACTGATTTCAATGCTCATCATGGTTGCATGCAACTGTGTTTACCACAGTGTCGTTCGTGTGGAAGAGAAACAGAAGAGATGACCAGGTTGTAGCTGGAAATTAACTAATATGACAAATAAAGCAGGCTTTTAGCAACATTTGCAACAGGAGACAGCCTGCTAAGCTGTGGGAGCTCGACTGAAAGTGGGGCAGCAGAGGAGCACACCGGAGTGTGTGTTTGCATGTGTGTGTGGGCACGTTGTGTGTGTGCTGTGGCTCTGCAGTGGAGAGACACCGACAGAGAGAAGGACTAGGCCTGGTGGCATTTAGCCCTGTTCTATAATGACACTGAGAGCCGGGGAGGAGACACAGGCACTGTTATTGAATTATTGAAGGTGCACGGTGAGGTATAAATCTGCCATGGAGATGCCATACTGTTGTAACACACACGCACAGATACACACGCACATATACACACACACACACACACACACACACACACACACGTACACAGAGGCCACTGACACACAGAGAGGCTGGCGTGACGACTGCAGGCTTTGACTTGCTGACCTTGAGGTTGTTAAAACAAGCTCTCCGTCAGCTTTTCTGCAAAATATGTTTACCTCGTGAGAGAGGAGAGAGAGAAAGAGAGAGAGTGAGAGTGTGTATGTGCCGTGCTGACATTGCCGGAATAAACACAGCGACTCCATCAATTCTTCCGGATTGTGAGGCAAAATAAAAAAGAAGACACTGCGCGGGGAGACATAAAGTAACTACCAACCTGTACTAGCCTGACTCCAGCCAGCTTTTACTACACAGTACCATCGTGACTGAGAGGAGAGATTAAGCTCTCGAGAACAAACATTTGAATCCTGTGAAACCATGGCGCACACACAGATTAAAAGAGAACGGTTGTATATATGTACCTGTAGCGAATGCAGCCTAGAAACCGTACATCAACCACCAATTACTGATGCTTATCTCTTAAATAAAAAGAGACAGAGTATAGCTACATGCATGAAGACATCACTATATGTGATAATTCCCTTTTCTTCCTTCCAGCGGAAAAGATTTTCCTCGCACGCACAAACACATTTTTATTTCCATTATTATTTCTGTATCTCTATACTGATAGGGAGGCAGTGTTTCTCAACTCAGCCGCCTCCCACCTCGAACAAACCAAAGGCTTCCTGAAGAATCGTGGAAGTTATGTCCTGTATGTGTGAGCGAATGAACCGTGTGATTACAGAATGTTGCAAAATGCTTCTATGTGCATTTGTTTGTTTTTTGAGTGCATGTATGCATATTTGTGCATGTGTGTGTGTATGTGTGTGTAGAAGTGGGCACGTGTGTCCTGCCTGAGCTCTGTAGCCGAGGGGGGCACCTCTTCTTATTAACATCATCAGTCTGCATCATTACTAGGCTGCCTGGGTTGGGCAGCAGGTGCTATGAGAGTGCCAGGGTTACAAACGACCACGGGATCGCTCTCGGAACACACACACGCACGCATACACACAGACACAACACACACAGACAGACTCCGAAACCCCCCTTTTCAAATCCCCAAAAGGGATGTGGGGTGTCTGTGTCTATCTGTTATCCAGTGGGTTAGCGCTCGGTGTCTGGCCAGGTTTTCACTGGGGGGGACGGACTCCATCCATTCTCCTGACAACAGGCCGGCGATACGCAGCAGAGGCTGAGAGAAACTCAGCTCAGAGCAGGGGAGGGTCCACAAGTCAAACAAAAAAAAAAAAAGCATTACACAGGCTGTGTGCAAGATGGTGTGCAACTATCTGGAACATGCACACAACACAGTACTAAAGAACAAAAAAAACAAACAGGCAATGCTCAGGTGCAGGCGAATATAAACACAAAGGTGAGATGGATATTTGTGGATGATACTGGCCTTTTAACCAAAAACGGAGCATTCTTGCAACACACAAGAGTTGGTAGAAGGGTCTGTTCGGCAAAATACAAAAATACATATTTCCATAATGGGGTCTAGTCGGCTTTAATATTTTTCATGAAAATGAGGCGTTCTCTCATTTTCTCTCAGGAGCACACTATCCCGGGAATCCCAAGAAATTGACTTGTTTTTATGTCAATTCACATATTTCAGGCAACAGAAATGTGCATAAAGCTAACCACTTTAGATCAGATTAGATTATACTTTATTGATCCCACAACAGGGAAATTCACTTGTCACAGCAGCAAAACAGAAGCAAATGGTGTGAATATAAATTAAAGACACTTGATCTTGTTAAATTATTTGTCCAGTGAGGTCCACAAATGAAATTCCATTTACCTCCACTGTACTGGGATGGAAGCAAAATCTGACAGGTAGATATGTCAAGACCTGGTCAAATAAAACCAAAGTGAGGTAATGATATTTGTGTGATTTGGGTGAACTATTCTTTTAACCTGAATGACTGCAATTCATTATTTTAAACAGTAACGCACAGCTAAGACTTTCTCTCTAGAAGTTCAGTGCAACAGATCCATGTATTTAGTGGCAACATGAATCTTCTATCAGGTGTTTTAAAAGTGATAATAAAAAACAGCACACAAAGCCATGTTTAAACAACTGTATAGGTACAAACGCACACAACGCAACAACACAAACACATGGACATCTCATAAATATGAGCATGGTCATATTGACAGATGGACATCTACACCAGTGAAGGTAAGGCTGATAGTGTGCTGCATTATTATGGCACGTAACCAGAGAATGGTAATAAAGCTATATGAATGGGGACTGGCCTGTTTCTCAGGCGCCTCTATGGCACCACCCATGACACCAAAGATGTGTCAAAGACAACAGACACTCAATACAGTGCTGTGCTGCTCTATCCTGCCCACCGTTATGGATTATGTAGCCAGTGCGTGTTCATTTAAGATGTACACATTGATCTGGCATTGACGAACCATTTCATATTAGCCAGGGTTTGCTCTTTACGGCATCAAGGGCAATCAGATGCACTGTACTGCATCAGGCTAAATTTAACCTCCTATCAATCCAAATGTGATACACTCAAAGTCATGCTGCTTCAATCACTCACTGGTGGGTCACTTTCAAATAAACGTAAACGTCAGGATTAATGCAAAAGGGAAAAAATACTGGGTTTTTTTCATTAATAATAGGTTTTAAAATTAGATTGACCCACTCAAGTAGAAACATCTGTTTTGTTGATTGCACACTATGCCAATATATCCCTCAACCAAACAGTTAAAACTGAGCAGAGATAGGTATGCCACTGAATAAATCAGCATTAGAGCCATATTGATTTGACTGCAATTCAATAAAAAAAAAATTGAGCAGGGTGGGGGTGCAAAACAAACTGATAAATAAATAAGAGATTCACAACAGGGCAAAAAAAATTGCATTTGGTTCTCTAATATTAAAGCCGCAGCAGAAATTAATGTCTCTGGTTAGTTAGTGCTGTTAATTGGGCGTGCAAAATTAAAATGTTAACGTCACTGCTAGCTGGGAGCGCAGAGAAGGCCCCTCCAGCTGTATTTGACCTAACAGAGCGTGTTTCTTCCTCTTCCTTCTCTCTCTGCTTCAAGTGTCTCCAAAACTAATAAAAAAACCCTCACAAATCCCCCCATGAAGCCCTCCATATGAACTGTCACATTAATAACACTGCACTTGTATTCAAATTTTCTGTCGAAAAGCTAAAGAAAGATTGAATGCCCCGCCGTCGCGCGGCCAAAGATTGAAGACGTGTCTCATTGACATTGTTAAAAGTTTATGAAAATATATGAATTCTCAAACGTGGCGGGCCGCCGTGCAGCTCCACTCCCAACACTTCTGTTAGAGACTGCGGCTTTTAATCAAAATGATTGAATACCACAAGTTTGGATTCAGGGATTCTAATAGAGGACGGATAAAGTGTCACGGTCCAGAACTAGAAAAACCACACGGGATCACACATGCATACATAAAAACCTTTCTATATTTTTTCTCATTGCTTTTTTTTTTTTTTAAACATATTCCTCATTGGTAGGTATCTTGTTTTCCTCTGTTACTTGAATAAATGGCATGTGTGCTGACTGCAGTGTACAGTATGTGACTGTTAGTCTTTTGGCTCTTTTCCTTTGCTTTCTGGAGCTGATATGAAGCTGTATCTATGGGGAAAGAGACATATGGCAGCAACATACCGTACATACACATACACTCACTCATATGCACACTTATAAAGTGAGCTGAACATACACTAACAGCTGCTGGAAACGTCACATGTGAAGGCTAACAGAATGACAGGCGGTCATGTCTTCATGTGTCCGTGTATGTGTGTGTGCGGTCTGTTGCGGTGTGTGGTTGGCAGCAGAGGGCTGAGGTAGAAATGCTCTCCAAAGACCAGGAGCACTGAGGAAAAAAAGACTACTCCGCTGGGGATATAACACATGCCATCTCATTGGACCACACACTGCATATCAAAGCAGGAGCTAAAGCAAAAAGAGCCTTGTTTGAGCTTAACCACTATACTTTTCTGAATTTATATAAACTGGCCTTATTCCCACAGGGGTAATTTGGATTTCTGCTGGGGAAGTTGAGATTCCCTACTTAGAATAAAACTACAATATACTGTAACAAAAGTAAAGGCTTCGAGATGTATTGACAGGTGAGCCTGAGTCTCACAACAGAACACACTGTGTCCTTGGCAGATACTGGCTGACTTTACCTTTTTATATTTTTTAACTTTCCCCTAAAATAAATACATTTTTACTGGGAAATTATAATTATGGGAACAGAAAAATGGAAGTTCCAACTACCATCATGGCTAATGACCATGATGCCCATCTATCTTTTGTCAACTAGAGCCAGCAGACTTACAAATGCGTCCATTATGATTATATATAATCATCATATATTTGATGAGTGTTGGTTATTATCAGAAACAGAGAAATTCTGACTCACACTGAAAAGGCACTCTCTAAAAATATCAATTTGTGGTCTTTTTTCGTTTACTTAACCTTTTCTTAACTTAACTCCTTGAGGACAACAGTGTCCTTGGACGACTTTCAGAGGCGTAGTCTTTAAACTACAGCGAAGATACTGGGGAAACTATAAGGCCTAAGGAATCCATCGGTACAAACCATGTTATAATTTCTTGACAATCTATGATTCAATGAGCCCAGTTGTATTTATGTGTGATGATGTTTGTCCCCACAGTAGCATTTCTTTGCAGTGAGAGTATGTCTATAACTTGACCTCACTGTTTGAAATCACCTGCTGTGACCTTGAGGATAATTCCAGCCTAATGAAACTTTACAACCACAAACTAGAGACATGGGGCATTCAGGGGATGCATAGCTTTAGGTATATTGACAATAAGGGTGTTTCTCAGAAGTTTCCAGTACAGAAGTGCTCACAATCACCAATTCTTACAGAAATCTACTAAATGCCAAATGGTTTTTAATACCAAATCACAGCATGAACTTTTCTAAGATGTTTTTCAAGGCCTAGGTGTCTTATCTAAATTAGGTGTCTTAATCTAATCAGTTAAATTTTCTACCAAACGGGTGCAACAAATGATATCAACCCAAAACTTGCTGCAACTTTGACACCTAACCAAAACACAATTATAACAGATTCATGTATAGACTTGACACACAGTGCTGTGCTGCATCTGAAATGAATCGTCAGGTTCCCAGCTTTCAGATTATGTTTAACAATTCAACGTGCCATTTACTGTGGACCTGCTACCTTCCTCTAAAGACCCTCTGCCACCCCTCTAAAAAGACAAACATATGGTGTGGAAGAGGTTAATCATTTGCACCAATATAGCATCAATATGCATATGTGGTAGAGGCAGTAAAAGCTTTAGCTTGTTATCCAGCTTGTGGCTAATTGATGTCAATTACTGTAGGTTACACATCCTCTCATATACCCTGCTGAAAAGGTGACAATCATCCAACACTGTGCATTGTTAATAAATGGTGATAATTGTCTGACAAAATGAATAATGAGCAATTATTTTCCACATCGGAGGTATACTTGATTATCTGAATTCAAGGCTTTTGACCTAAACCAAAATATATAACGTTCTTTAACAACAAGCATAACAGTGTCAAACAAATATATGACATTTAAATTATGATTCAAACTCAACAATATGCAAAACAGCAATTGAAAACAATTCTGATAGTTGTTTTTATATGAATGCATAGTGAGACATATCACATATTGCGAGATTATAGGCTGCTGTTGTGTTTGACTTAACCTCTCCCACACTGTCGAATGCTGACTGAGCTTCTGCACTGACTGACGTGTGTGTATTATATGCATGTGTCTGTGTGTGTTTGTATTGCTGTGGCAAGCAGGTGGTGTTTTTCTCTCACTCCAGGAGGCTCCTCAAACAAAGAGCTTTTAGCATCAACTTATCAATCTCTGCCGCGAAACCACTAACAGCTGGATGCAGGGCAGGTTGCAAGGTGGGGAAAGTACAGTACAAACAGACACATATACATATGCACACAATGTAAGTGTTGCCTGGAGAGCGCTGTGGGAGGTGACTCATGTACCTGTTTATGTGAATGAGTTCAACATAAGGGGACGCAGGTGAGAGCAGAGGCAGAGCACTTCTGCTGGGAGAGAAACAGCGATGAGGTGGATAGAAGAGGTGCAGAAGTGGACAGACAGTGGGCGAGGGATGGAGAATTTATAGTGTGGCTTAAAACAGGATTCCCTCTGTGGCCTTGATGTAACTTGGCTTTTTAATACAATACCACCTGCTTCATTTGGTAAAGATGAATGAGATATGTGGGATGTTTATAATCTATAACGCCAAAAACGTTCAGCCCAACCTCTTCAATCTGCGTATAAATAACTCGACTTTATGTGCAATACAAAAATCTAATTGCATTCACATCCCCATGTTTACGCATTGGACTTAGTGGGGCCCTCTAGCGGCTGTAGTGACTATGAATGACGCCAAGGTAGAGAGTGAGTGGGTGAGCTGTGAGGTGGATGCGCCAAACAAAACCCAGGACTTTCACCCAGGAGAACAGCATTTGTGTCCCATCTGACAACAAAAGTAAACAATGTTATTCAAATCAACAGCACTTAAATAACATAAAAACTTGTTGCACTTCCAGAAGTCACATGGTCCTTGTAACGACATCACTTCCGGCATTTACATCCATTTATTTGACTCTTTAAAATAACTTTTATAATGTCTAACTAGGAAGTTTATTGCTGTTACCTTAACAAAAAGAATTTTTGTAACCTAAACGCACCAAAATTTCAACATTTTCATTTAACCGTCCATGTATAATGATGTGTTGGTTTGCTGATTTTGGAAATGATCCAATCATATGCAAAAATTTGATTTTTCTCAGAGGATAAAGTAATTCAATATGAGTCCACTTTCCTCCAATACAACAACTGATACCTGAAAGCCAGTGATATTCCAATTTAATCCCTTCTAAATAAACATTTAATTATAGACTTGAACATCTGAAAACATGAATGTGCCAAAAACAGAAATACTGACTTCAATCCTGTTAACAGTCTAATCTAAAATGGCAAATTGTCCTGGACACAACACGGAATATAACCAAGACATTCTACAACTACTCGGGATGCTGTTCTATGCCATGTTGTTCGCGGCAGTCACATGTCTACTTCTATGATCATTACAGAACTAACGCTGCAGGAGGAACTTTGGTGACACTTGCTGAAAACGACGTAGATGCACACAGCTGCAGCTGTTGTTGTATGAGGATACAGATAAGACTGGTGGGAATGGGTCACCAAGATTGTGGTGTTTGTGTTGTCAGCCAGCTTCATGCTGATGTCAATAATATATTCACTTGTTTTGGCAGCACTTCATATCCATACATCTGCTGCCTTTCTTGAGAAGAGATGCTGGGAAAACTTAAACATTTTACTTCATTCTGTCTTCCTGGAATCATTACTATAAATGTTTTCCATTAACTCTAGTCTTTACTGCATTCAGATGTGACATCTAGGCCGGAAAAAACATAATAAAAATGAAACAGACAAAGAAAACATTTGTGGTTTATTCTGCTAAGGTCTATGTTAGCTGGACATAGAAGTAGCACAGACCCCAGTTTCTGCCCATCGCCTCAGACCAGGTCAACACACTCAGATTGCTGTCAATCTCCTTACCAAAATTGTTGTTTGCTGCTGGATTTGCCAAACATAACTTCTTACTGATCTCAAAATGTGGTGTATAACAAGCCAACAAAATACAGAGAAAATGCAAGAAAAGGAAATAGTCTTATTTTCAGAAGACATGAACACTTTGCCAACCCAACCGGTAGGAAGGTAGTAAAAACAATTGCATCCCACCAATGATCGTCATGGGGTAGTTTAAGTCCATCAATGATGAGTGAGGTACAGTTGTAAATCCTGCCAGTGACAGGTAGAGTAGAGATCGAGGCCCAACCGGTGAATGATGGGGTGAGTTGCAGTCAAATCCATCTACATCAAAGCTCCAGGCCTTGTCTTCCTTCCTCTCTGGCTCTCTAAAGAGGCTCAGGAGCCACAGCTATCACTCTCTTCCTCAACCTACCCCTCCCCACCTCCACCAACCCCTTGATTCGCCCTTTCATTATCTCCACGGCAAGTAGGGAGAGAAATGGGTGAAGGAAAAAAAACAGAAGAAGAGGAGAGTGGAGAGGTCTGAAGAGGTTTTCAAATCCAGTGAAGCCTGTCATATTACAAAAACATGTCGCTTTAAACTAAATGTGAAATATCAGTAATTGAAGCCATAAATCCACTGTTGTGTTTCCCCTCACCTCCTCCCCCCTCCTCCCTTTCTCTCTCTCCCTACCCATCCCTCCCTTGCTCTCTTTATTTTTGTAAGGGTGCTTTTGATGAGCGGTAAATTGGAAATTATTTTGTGTTGTAATGCCGCTCTGAAACGTCTTCCCATTACCATGCGTCAGTCAGCGCTGACAGTGAAATTACTCAACTGTCAATCCGGCTATCAAAAGAGGTGGGGTGGGGGGTGGTTCATGGAGGTGGGCGGTGGAGAAGAAGAAGGGGGGTTATACTAGGAGTTAGAGATTGATCAATAAAGAGAGGATGATAGAGCAGGAGAGAGGGGGGCAGAAAGAAGAAGAAGAAGGAGAAGAAGAAGAAGAAGAAGAAGACAGGGACAATACTTCTGTTGTGATTGAATAAATCAAAGATGCTGCAGAATTTAGCTGTCACTATTACCCTCCTCATAAGTGTTCTTATTACTCTGTGTGTGTGTGTGTGTGTGTGTGTGTGTGTGTCATTACTGGTACAGGCGCTGTCTCATGAGGGCAGCAGCAAATTAACCATAATTGCAGATAAGGGACAATAAGAGGAAGAAATGTATAGAATCAAGTAAATGGAATAATTCCTTTGTATTGCAATAATTTACAGTCTGACCAAGGCTCCTATAACCTAGCTTAGATTCTCTCCCGCTGCGACCCTGGAATGTGTGTGAGTAAGTGTGCGTCCCAGAGGGCACAGCTGTGTTTTTGTAAGTGTGTGTGACTACATTTCTAGTGATTTAGCAGCAAAATAACAAGCTAGATACAGCGTAACCTCCAGCTGGTGATCATTATAAAGCGAATATCCACCAATCTCACCAAAAAGTGTTTGTGCCTTTTGATATAAAATACTATTCATTCGATGCTTGATACAAATAATCCGTCGTCACTAATAGATCTTTAGATGATCATTTGTTGCCTTCAATTAAAAGGAGGGCAAATTGTGATTGCAAGCGATGGCCTCACCTGCATTTTGTGCATGTTATACAAAAGTTCAGGAATGTTCCACTATTATTGCTGCTGCAGTGTGTGCGTTGTTGTGATGTGTGTCTGTAATGACTGGTGTGTTGAGAGCTTCTGCGGTATATAGGGAGAGAGAGATAGAGCGAGAGGGGAGAGTGAGAACTCCTTTATTGCTCAATGCTAAATTAATTGCACCAATTATTCACGGAGAGAGTTGTCTAGTGGCGGCCTTCGGGGGGCGAGGCCCTGACCGCTCTCCCTCATTTTTAATTGGCTGTCCTGTTGAATAATTGATTGGAGCAAATGTGAAATGGATGGGAAGGTCCAAGTGTCTTTCATCACAACGGGCCGGCCGCTCTGACAGCCGGCCACAAACAAACTCTGCTGCTGTACGCAATAAACAAACGGCACGCAGTTGAATTCCGCCTGGCCACTGCAGCGGGGTTAGAATAGCAGATATGACTCCTGTACTGGACACTGGCCTCGGAAAACACAACAACATGCACAACATCAGTAAAGCTGATGCTGGTGGGGCAGGAATCAAGGACGGAGGGTGTGTGGGGGAGCAGGAAAACTATTTGTATCATTGTGTAAATGGAGAGCCAAGTTAAACTGTGCTGAATTAATTTGAATTGGCAGCTGAGAAGTGAACTATATTTAATGTTAGTGACTCAGACTAAAGTGTGGAAAGGGGATTTAAGGCAAAGCAGTTAGTCAAAGTCATTACAGGTACAATATATAGCTCTTTTTTAAAAATCTTAAAACCCATACACAGTAGTAGGAGATAAGAAACAGCATGGTTTGTGGAAAATGTAGTCCTAACACACACAATGCAGTTAAAAGACCCCTGGCAGGATACATCTACTACCATTCTTTTGTTTCTTCTTTTTTTTTTGTTAGATTATTTAACACTAGTATATCTATTATATATACTGGGGGTGTCCAAATGCACAGTTCGGTTCTAGCTTTGTTTTTTGGGCCATACTTTTTATTTTGTTTCTGTTAACAGTTCGATAATGGGGTTGGAGATGCTTTCTTTAATGGTATGTGTCAGGGGTTACATCACCTGTTTGCTCACACGCACCATAAACCTGCCGACGGTTAAGTTTGCACAACACTGCATTCACAAGACCAGATCTGTCTTTGTTTCAGAACTGGTACACCTACTTGTAATTACACTTAAACAGTTACAGTTGAAATGCTATAAGTGCCACTTTAAATACATATTTACACTGTAATATCTCTGGTCAGACTAAGGACACAATCAAAATGTAATGCATTATGATCACACAACTAATTCATGTCCTAGAACAAATAAGTAGCCCAGAAAGAAAAAAAAGGTTACCAAAGTGTCCAAAATTGTTACACTAAAAAGTGATTTTGTACACAAAGTAAAATGAAAAAACTCACAAATACATGAAGGTTTAAAATATAAATGTGTCCCCTGATTCTCTCTTACATAAACACATTACACACGCATTCTTACATGTGCCTCCTCTACAACCACACACACCTACACAAACATGCACACACAAACCACTCAGTAATCAAAGGCTATTAACTCCCGGTGCTTTCGCAACAAAACAGATGTAAGATTCATGAGTCCCTGCCCGTGACTGTTGTCTTTGCCACAGGCTAGTAAAGAAACAATTAGTGCAGAGCTGGCCTCACTGTCCGCCACAATCAATAGTCCCTGATGGTCTTCTAAGCCTATTGACCGAGGCCCGTTCCTCTCCCTGACCCCTCATCTGTAGCAGCCGACAGCAGCGTCAGTCCACCTATCTGGACCTTGGGAGAGGGTTACCAGGTTAAACAAGGCCGATCCATGCAAACAGGCATTTCTTAATACTGTCTGCCTCGCTCTGCATTTGTATGCAAGGAGTGTAGTGGATGCCGTGTAATGTGTTACCAGCCATTTAGCTTGATAAAACATGTCAAACTTAAAGGTGTACAAAAGAATTGAAATAATTAAGATCACACAACCCTGATTGCACAAAAGTTGGGATGCTGTGAAAATAACTAAATAGAGCAAAAAATTTGAGATAATAAATCAATAAAACAACTCTTACCGTAAATTAAAAAAGGACAGTTTACACCAAAATAAAAGATACGATTTCTTTCTTACCTGTAGGGCTATTTATCAATGTAGGATTTTGTTGTGAGTTGCTGAGTGTTGGAGATATACACCACAGAGATGCCGGAGTTCTCTAGAATATAATGAAACTACATGCCAATTCACTTGTGGTGCTCAAAACGACAAAAAAACCCCAACTTAACACCAGTATCTCTTTCGAGAAACCATGGCTCAGTTACTCAAGATAATCCACAAACCATATTGTGAGTAGTATCTTGAGTAACTGGCTTATAATTTCTGAAAACAAGCAGAGTGCCCCCAGGTTCCATTATGAGACAAGGCAGACATCTCTATGGCTGATATCTCCAACACAATACAATCTGGATTAATAAATAGCACTACAGGTCAAAGGAAAAATATTTAGATTTTGGGCTGTCCCTGTCCCTTTGACCTTTCAGAATTAAAACTTTGGAATAATTATAAAATAAAAGAAGAAGATGAAATTGCTATGAAAACCACATTTGTTACAGTTGTACAGAAAACACATTGTAGGTATATGTACACCTGTGTTGTTGAGGGTGGTATGTGTATGTGTGTGCCAGCCGATTTACACACAACATATTGTTCCAATAATCTCACTTAACAGCAGCCCTAGTGGCACTGAGGCAATCTGCTGATGTTACAGTAATTGTCTCAGTTTGTGTTTGTGTCCTGACAAAACCCTCCTCCTACCTCGTATGTAAGAACATCTGGACCGGTCCAACTCACTGCTCCCCGGCCTGCTGTGACGTGCTTCTCCTCCACGCTGCCTGCTAAGGAGGAAGACGAGGAGGAGGAGCGGCAAGACAGCAAAGATGGAATGCAGGGAAAAGGTTGAGGCAGAGGAATCGGAGCAGCTGTAAGGATGAAGGGACGGGCAGTGGTGAACAGGTGTCACTCCCACTGACGGGCTGCCACTGTGGCCCCCACCCTGACCCCCCTTCCCGCCCCACCTGCACACCCACGCAGGGTAGTGGGGATTGTGGTGGTTAGGAGAGCACCAATCCCTCACCTGTTCCTAGCCCCACGCCTACCTTCCTCCTCTTCCTCAGATGGCGCCCAAGCCTCAGCTCAATCTGGCTGGTGGGCCCCCAGATTGACATACAAACACACACACATGTGCTCATTAGCAGACACAAATGCCTGTACATATTCATAAATGTGCCAACATCAGAATCCATGGGCATAAGCTTGTGAATGTATGCAAACCAACACAAACACCAAAAACACCTTTGCTCTGCTCAAGTACATGTTTTTTTTAATACTGTGCTCTAATCAGTTCAGGCTGTGCAACTTTTATCTGCAAAACTAATAAAATTGAATTTGAAGTCTTGCTCCTCGCACATTTTAAAGTATGTAAATGTTTTCCCACATGAAAAGTAAAGAAAACATCTACTCGTCTTCCCCCAATGAGAAATTCTGGATCTGGCCTCGTGCCCCGCCCACCACCACTGCTTTCGTGCTAGTGCAAGCAGTAGTGTCGGTGTCTGGTCCATTTTCTCCTTTCAAGGAAACTCCAGGCTCCAATGAGGAGTAAGTTGTGCACCAAAATTGGTGACGAGCAGATATGGTCAGTGTGGTTAGCCTCTTTATGCTGTCTGTTAGCTTGTTAGCTTGTAACTGGCAGCAGCTGGCACAGTGTTTGTGGGTGTGAAACGTACAATATCTGCTGATGTTATAGTGTGGTTTCTCTCTCTGTACTGACAAATACGCTCTGTGCTGGAGGTTTCAGGTTTCTATTGCAGCTTTTGATTGGCTTTTAGTAGCGCTGTACCGTATGAATCTATATGATTTTGTGCACATACATGTCCCTCTTCAATAGAGAAACATGAATATATCTTTCTTGTGACAAACTTTACACAAATACAGATAGTCAAAGTCAGATATTTTCAACAACCACAATGGATGTCAGTCTAGATGTCTTAAGTGTTACACTTTTAGATTGTGAGCCCACAGTTCAGATTTTTGGGAAAAACAACATAATTCCAGCACAAAGCTGAAGCCTTTAGGGTCATTGGCAATGGCAGACTGTCAAGAGACTGAAAGGGTCACACAAAAATCTGCTATTTGCAACTTTGCAACATCTATATTATCCTTAGTTGCGTATTGATTAACTAATTACTTAGTCTATAAATGTCAGAGTGCAAGGCAGCATTTTGAAAATGTTTGTTTTGTCAAATCAACTATCCTAAAGAAAAACATTTTCATCTACAAAAATATGAAATAGAGAAAAGCAGCAACTTCTTGACTATTTTTGTATCTCTCACTTTGGAGACTCATTATGCTGGGTGTATACTGTACGACCTACATTGTTAACAGTACAAAGACAAGATATCTAATGTTCCTTTTTAAACATATACACTCGTTGTTAATATTGCAATGAAGGAATTCTGTTTTTATTTACATTTGACACAGTGTACAAACTTTTTTGTCATTGTTCTTGTTCTTTTGCAACTTTGACACTTCTACTTCCCAGCGTGGGATCCATAAAGTCCATCTTATCCTGTTAAAACTGTTCATTTTCGGACAATTTATTAATAGTTTAATTTACTTAATGCTTCAGCTCTAAGCCAAAAAGAAGCAGAAAGATATTAATAATATAATAACAGGGAGAAGAGTAATCATGACCATGCCACAGACTCATCTATTTACAGTAATCGAGCAAAAATGTCAGAAGTAATTAGTCAGTAATATACTGATGCTTAAAACATGACATGCAACATCTTCATGAGCAATGGAAAGGACTGTCTCCCCAATTAATAAATCAATCAATATCAAAGTATATTTGTCTATTGGCTGCATCCATCCATCCATCTGTCTGTCCATCCATCCATCTGTGTCCAATCATCAGCGCCCTTTCAGCCTTCATTGCACTCTTTACTTTACGCCAGTGGCGTTACAGGACAGTGTGGAGGGAGGGACAGAGGGAGGTGCAGGTGTGTGCATAAAGCACCCCCCCACCTTTCTGTCCTCATCCCCCCTCCACTTCCCTCCCTCCGTTGCCGTGGTGAGGAGGGCAGTAATTACTCTGGTGTCAGCGTTGCTGGGTGCGACTCCTCCCCCGGCAAGGGGCGGCGGGCATCCATAACCCATCGTCCTGCCACGGGGTAAACGCCGGGCCATCCATCACGCACCCACTTGACAAATACCTTCCATAATAGAAGTTTATTTTTATGGGAGGCTGAATCAAGGACTTTCCCATGCATACAAAAACGTGTCAGAATTATTTATGGCTTGTGCTGAGACGCACAATATGTCATATCAAAGTCCCATCCCGCTTGCCGGCGCTGCTGCAAGCTGCCGGCGCTTGGCCTGTCGATATCTCCGCTCGCTATCAATAATGTGGAACACCGCCACGATAAGCCTCAGGATTCGGAGGTCATACTCGACACACAAACGCACACGCATGGGAGCTGACACACACACACAGGCGTCACATGAATACGCAGACAGGGACATGTAAAAAACTCACACATGATGACATACATCGATGTGTTTTCGAATGCATATCAAACGAAGGCAAATATTTTCAACACACATACATGAGACTCACTCATGCACACGCAGACTGGGAGGGAAATGTAAAAACACACAGATCAGATGAAAACATAAATTCATACATGAGCCCACGTTCCCACATGTAATGTTCTTAGCAATGAAAACAAACATGCTTTGCAATCGCACATAAAAACACCAACGTCTGCATGAATCAAGTGACTTTCAACAGTTTATTTTCTTTACCCTCAGTTCGTCCCCCAAGAACAAAACAATTAACCAAACAAAGATGTTCACAGGGCTGAACTTGACCCACTGTGTGGCGAGCAGGACCGCGGATCGCCGTCCGTCAGTCAAAATCACCGCCAAGGTCAGATGGAAACAAAACGGTTTGGCGACGAGGGAGCGGGGCTGATCCTTCTGCTATGTCTTTGTGTACGCTATGTGTGTAAAGTGTGTACGCACGTCCATGTGCGGTAGAATAATCTCCGACAGTTCGGAGGAAAAAAAAAGAAAAGAAAAACATAACAACTTAAAGGAAATCCCTACACTGCAGCCGGCAAATCTGAGAGCTGTCAGTCAGCGTGAGTGGCAACCCCTTTCGCCCAGAGAAACGGCAATAAATTGGGTTTCCTGATAAGGCCTCAGCATCACCAGCACAACGTCTGACCAAAAAGGGGAAAAAAAGAAGGAAAAATGAGCTGCTTTTCCGTAGGCCACTTGAGTGCTGTCAATCAACATGACTGACAGGCTCACATGTCGCCAGTGGAGAGAGCAATGGAGGGAAAAAATAGATTAATGTACAGAAGAAGGAGCGGTGAGGGAGAGGAGAGAGAGACAGCATTAAGCCCGGCTGAGAGAAAATGAATAAATATGATAAATATGATAATTGAAATGATGAGATTTTGGTACTTGGTATTGGATTCCGTTCTGCGCCCAAAGGGATTAGTCCTTCATTCACTGTCATTTTCAGCTTTTCTGTCCCCTGCTCACACAAACACTGAGCGCCATGCATGCTGAGAGAAAGTAGCTCAAAATACATACAAAAAAAGATCTAATTCTACCAGGTGGGTTGTTGTATGTGTAAAACTCTGAGGTGATAAACCTAAAAGCAGCCGCCTGTGAACCCAGCGACAAAGTACAAAAAAAAAAAATAGGGAAAAACAGCGTCGGCAGCAGCGGGAGAACTTTGTCCTGTGAAGACAGAAGATGTATGGCTCAGGGGAGATAGTAGCAACAGTAAATGATTACCTTTTTACAAACTGGGCCTTTGTAATAAAATGCGTAGGGGGGAGTATTATCAATTCAGCCGCCCGGTGAAGATAGCATTTCTGAAGCCACGGCGAGGCTGATCACTATCTAGAGAGGAGCCTGAATCTGTATTCCTCACTGCGAGTCCAGGAGGGAGAAGGGTCTGGGACCTGTATCGTGTGTGTGTGTGCATGTGAGAGAAAGCGAGTGTGTGTATGTGTGTTGCGCTGAAAAAGACATCCGTTAAGGCCTCTTATGCCTGCAGGCCCAGCCGTGACAGAACCAAGATCTATTTTCTTACACCCACAAACAGAAAGACATGCAAGAGTGTGTGTGTTTGTGAGCGTTTGCAGAAAAACACACATACACATGAAATCTCTTCTACGTGCAAACATACACACTTAGTCCTTGGGGCGAAGAACTATAAAATTGGAGTTGTGTGTGAATGTGTGTATGCCTCTTTATACAGTATGTGTGTGTATGCCGTGCTGAGATTCTCTGTGTGATTCTGGAGAAAGACACTGACAGATGACATGTACATACACACACACACACACACACACACACACACACACACACACTCTCTCTCTCTCTCAAACAACACTTGTCTGATGGCAGTCAAACAGAAGTAGAAGACAACGCAGAAGAGACAACAGACAAACAGATAGAGAGACAGATAGCATGGCAGAGCTCAGCTGCTTGCCCAGAGTCACATCACTCACTCTCAACGCACACAAAAACACCAAATGGTAAGACATCATAACACACAAACACACGGCAGCAGAAGAAAGAGGCAGAAAACAAGCTGATGTACTGAGAGAGAAGTAAGGGTACAGTTATGAAGAGATAGATCAGTGGAGCCCCGGAGGTTAATGCAAGCTGTTGAATTGTGGGATATTTTTATGATGCAGGGTGACCGATGATGTGACACTCGTCTGTCCCTCACACGTTTGCTTCATGTGTGTTTTACAGCATCACACGTACTACGCCACTGCAGAGCCTCGCTCTCTGCCAACACGTATCAGAGGTCACTGAATTTAAAAATGTTAATCAGTCCCATCCGTGCTTGATGAATGAATTAATGAACGAAAGTGCACAATTTTATAAAACAATGTTTTAAATATTTGGTAGAAAATGATTATTAATGAAGGTTGTGAGTTGGGGTTTGGAGATTACGCATTTATAACAGAAAGCCTGCTTTTAAAACAGGAGGCATGGATGTTTTCAGTACTATATACATCATACTGTGGACTTAGGGTGTTTTTGTTTCAGCCTCGTTTAGTTTGTTGTAAACGGACTATGAGCGTTATTTTTTTTTATCGGCTCTTGTCCCCAAGTGTGAAGGTGTAAAGCCTGATTTCCACCGGCGCGTTACTGCAGCGTAACGTCAGCGTCGCGTATGACGTTGCAAATAGGTAACACTCTAATCAATGAGAGCATTTCCACCGGGCGCGTAGCGTAACGTTACTGCAGCGTCGCGTCAGCGTCTCTACGCGAGCATTAGGTAGGACTTCTATTTCTCCGCGAGACGCTGCCAAATCGCGTGAATCTCAACAGAGCAGATCGCACCAGACAGGAAGTCCGACTCAGAATCAGCGTAAAACACTTCCGCCCCTTTCAAAATAAAACACAATACGCAGTTCATGCAGCCTAAAACTACTTCACATCAACATTATGTTATGACCGGGGCACCAGATCGGCAATCAATCAATCAAAGGATCTCAGAGGATCTGCGACACGGAAGACAAGAGACTGATTGTTGAAGTGGAACATCATACATCATTTATGACATAACATATTGTTTTTATAAGGATAGATGGTCAGATCAACATATCTTTCACCTCAGAGAAGCAAAGTAAGTTGGTTTTTGTTGTTGTTGTTTACTTTATACACACAGTTTATCCATAGACTGTATAAATAGAGTTTAAAGTTTATCACGGGATCTTGCGGTCTCCCGTATGGTCAGGACTATCGCGTGATCTCGTTATCTCGCGTGTATACGGCCGGCTCGCTAAACTGACGTGCTGCTGCTGTAATGCCCCCGGTGTGAATTGACAGACGCAGCAAAAACGCTGTGGAGACGTGCTGCTGCTGTAACGCGTCCGGTGGAAATCCCCAGTAAGACCGACACAAGAGCATGGCCCTTTAAAAAAAAACCCAAACAAACAAATAAAGCCAAAACTAACTCCATGTTAACTAATGATGAGGTGGATAAAATTGACTCTTGAAATAACCCAATAAGAGTTAAAAAGTTAAAGGCAGGACGAGAATTTTTTTTCCCTGCAAAACAACATATAGTCATACAAATAAAAAATACTACTCATTTTGCCTTTTAATGTAATGTTTTATAAATTGTTTAATGAAATTTCTAAATATAAGCCACATTTCCCAACTGACATGAAATTCAAAGTTCACTCAAAAAATGCTGATCTGATACTTTTGAGTTTTATATTTAGATAATCACCATCAGTTGGGTATTTTATGACAATTGTGTCCCTGCAGTCCTGAATTTATATTACACTACATTCATTTAAACACTTGTATATCCAAAGTCACTTACAACAAGTAAGTAAGTAAATGAATGAAGTAAATAGACAGGTCCACCAGCTGATCAGCCGACCCACGCACACATTGAGGACCCGGCAGCTTCCCAAACGCTGATCTCCAATTTGAAATAAAGTACCCTGTTCAGATTCTCATCTCAACAAATACATAGCACTGAGCTCTGCTATAGAAATACCAAAGTTTTTTCCCTCTCTCCATCCTCCTTGTTCTCCTATTTTTCCTTTTTTTCACAGGTGTCAGAAGAGATTTCATGGCCTGTGCGTATGTGTGAATTTGCCACACCCCTTTTGAGTGCTAATTTACCCTTTTAGGTTTAATCTCCCAGTGAGTGGCTTTCCTCGCCCTTTAATTAGGCTATGGGGAGTCGACACCAACACTAAACACACACACTTAGACTTTGAGACACGCACGCAGACTATTTCTCGCTGCCATACACACACACATGTATGTACACACACCCACTCAAATGGTGCAGTCCCAGACTTGAGACATGCTTTGCGAAGACAGTCCTCATCAGCCCTCTGTGGGCCTCTTTCACACTCTGGCTCCCCTCAACTGCACCAGTCACCAAGACAGGACAGGGGAAAAGGGAGGGAGAATAAGAAAAGAGGGGGAAAAAAAAGTGAGATATTCTGCACTTGTGAGAGGACAGAAAGAGGTGCTGGTGTTGAAGGCATTCATCTCTGAACCTTTTCCATATCAAATCTATTTGTCAAGTTAAAGCTGCATTAAGCCACATCAGAATTTGGCAGACCCAAGTGGCAGCAGGAGATGGATGTTTGAATTTTTTAAAGTTTAAAGACTTTGCTGCTCATACATTTTTGAACAAGATTTTGGTGATATGTGCACTCATTGAACCCAAATAATCTGGTGAACACATCTCTGCAACAGATCGGGCCAGACGTTCTCTAGGGCGAATGAGATTTTAGGATTTCAAACGTTACTTTTACCAATACCTTTGTGACTTAGGCAGAGAGTAGGAGCATTTATTTTTACACCAAACTCTTCCTCCCAAGCCTTAAGGTGGTCCATGAAAGCCTTTTTGATCAAATCTGTTGTAGTACTACAAAGTATGCCAGAAGATTATTTACAGTAAAATGTGTTTTGGATAGAAACGTCCTAACCACTGAGCTGTATCAATCAGACTGTCAAAAAATAGGCAGATCTTTGCTCTCTGGATTGTGACACTAATTATGCTGCATTTCCACTGCATGGTATGGTATGGCATGGCTCTACTCAACTCATTCTTTTTTGGTTTTCCGTCTGTGGATAGTTAGTGGTACCTGGTAGGTTTTTGGTACCACCAAAGTCCAGTTCTCAGCAAACTGAGTCAGCGCTAGAAGACAGAGTTAAAACACAATCTAAACGATCTAAACCTGCAAAAACCCACCTTTTCTTTTACATTGCTTAGCTACTGTTAATAGTGCCTGCAATTTTTTTATTCACTAAAGGTTAAGAACACATTTATTTAGATAGCACATTTAAAGCATGGTGACCAAAGAGCTAAACAGATTTAATATGTCAATGAAACAAAAGTCATCTTTAAAGAAAAAAAAAGGAAGCCCATGAAACTAAGCCATACACTACATACTACAGCCGGGGCGGCTTTGGCTCAATTGGTAGAGAGGTTGTCTGGCAGCTACATGTCGAAGTATCCTTGACAAGATACTGAACCCCAAATTGTTGCGTTCATCGGTGTGTGAATAAATTCCCAATGGTGGCAGGTGGCACCAGTGTGCCCTGGTAGCCTCTGCGTTTGGTTGCCAATGAAAGGATTCAGCGAATGTTGCATTGAAGATGTTGGCATCGCTAATCCACGACAATTTCAGAGAAAGTGAAATATATATATAGAAATATAGAGAAGTATAGAGAGTTCAGAGGTCAGAGGGTGAGTGCTTCTGGTGTCATTAAAACTGGGAGGAAAGGCCAACATGGCCTGCAAAACTATGCCGACAATTACAAAGTAAAGATTTCCCTTCTGAAACTAGAAAATGAAATAAATAAAATCACCTGATACCAAAAGTGACTTGAGTTGAGTAGAACCATGAAACGGGAACGAGGCATTGGGGTCCTTCTTTTCTATGTTCCAGTGTATTTCTTAGAACACCGTCTGTAGCGGTGCTTAACACTGAAACGCCTCTCTTCCACTTTTTCCCTCTTTTTCTTCTTGTTCTCCAAACAGACCGCAGATTTACCCAAATAAAACAGTGCACTAAAGTGGGAAATACAATAACAGCAGAAGTGGTAGTAGCTTGTTATGTTGGAAATAAGAGGGCACTTAATTGGGGTCTGATAGTCTAATAGGCAGCCCCTCTGATTACCAACTCTGCACATTGGCTTAAATTAGCCCACTGATGAGCAGCCAGGGGATTCAATTATACTGGGGGAGAAATAAGGGGCCCTAATAGGCCACTGTATCAGGAAACATGAGACTGGGCTGGACTAAAGCGTTGGTAATTGGTTGTTTAGTTGGGAAAGTTGAGCCTTTTGGTAATTAGAGATGCTGAGACATTTGGAGAGCCACCAAAACAGACGACACACAGAGGCAAGAGAGGCGAAGGAGGAAGACAAGGGTCCTTGGCACAGTAAAAGGGGCAAAGGTCGTGGTGGAGATCTCAGAAGTGCACTTCAGCCAATGAGGGTGTAGATCAGGGAAAACATGTTGGTACTAGGAACTGTGTTGACTCAGTAAAGGTCAAGATGGGGCAAACGTGAAAATCAGCAGTCTGGCCTCGTCTCACAACCTGCTCTCCTTAACAATTTCTGCTTTTCCTTCGTATCTTTTCACTTTTCTTTTTGACTCAGCGTCCTCATCAATAAGCACTTCTTGCTCTCTCTTTCTTTCGTTCTCTCTTTCTGTCTTTCTTTCTTTTCTCAGACAGGTTAGCTGTTAGCTGTAGCTGGATATGTATGGTGTCTGAATTGAGGGAGAAGGAGGATTGAATTATGGATGAGGTTTTATAGGAGCCGGCGGCCTGTCTGGTCCCATATTCACTGTCCCATACAGGAGGAGCAGCCCTGCCCGCGAGCATCCCCACCACACGTCACTCACAGGAGGTGTTTGTGTGTGTCTGTGTGTGTGCTTCTGTCTAAGTGCTGCATGAAAAAACTATTCTACAAACATACACCAATTATTTTCCCTTTCATCTTTGATTAAAAAGAAAGAAGTTAAACATTTCATGTGAATTGACACATTATAAACCATCTCAATACACTGCAAAGTGCAAAGTGTGTAAACAAGACACTAATAAACATGTCCCATAGATCTCAGAGCCTCACAGTCGACACTCCTTCCATTTTATTTAGATTATAGCCTAAATCCCACTAGGGAATAAGTGTAGTGCACCCCAACAAAAACTGGTGCCATAGTTTTAGAGGAAAAGTAGTTTCAGTGTTTGAGCTGGAGCCTCAGAAGACATTTGCTCATTAAATACTCAAACCAGTTCATAAAAGTAAGAAGTTTCTGCTAAATGTTATCTAGACATGTGGTTACAAAACTATTGACTGTTGTTGTCCTTCTTGTGCCCTTAAACAAACATTCTTTGTTCCAAATGCCACAGAATGTAGTGTCAGACTAAAAACTTATGCAGACTGAACAGTTCTATCCTTTTGTCCTGCTATGCACTGTGCAACTGCTAGGCTTTGCCCTACATAAGCCATCTGCAACTTTTTAGAATAGTGCAACATAAGCAAGCACCTAACATAACTGTGCCATTGCAACACCAGGGAGCATAAATCAAGTGTCATCAATCTGCCTCAAATTTTCTGACAGTGACAGAACTTGTCCAGAGGCTCAGACAGAGGCAGAGTTTGACCCAGTCTGTCAATGACACTACACTACCAGTCATCATTTACCGTGTGGAAAAAAATCTGTCTGTAATGGCCTAAGGTGGCAAAAAACACAATGTAGACATCACTTCGCATTCGGAGCAGCCAGAAACCTACCGCCTCTATGTCTCCGCACTGATTGGATGGGACTTGTCAGTCAAAGCTCTGAATGGCCACTAAACGGCTGAGCGGTGGCTCCTGGATTGGTGCCAGGAGGAAGGAGAGGGAATGGAAGAAGAGGATGAAACAAAAGGCCGTTTGTTGTGGCTGATGTGTGATAAATGCAGCCAGTTGGGGGAGTTTTCACGCTCATTGGAGCAGGTCATTATGCAGGAATTGCTGCTTGCTCGGCCCAGACCGGCCCTGTATTGGTTTACTGAGATGCATGCACCGATGGTGTGCATTTTCTCCTAGACCGCTTTGCTAAGGCCCCAAACACACTCACACAACCCTTGTTGCATATCTGCTGGGACACACTGCCATTGAGCAGCCGCTTCTCATCTGTAATATCTCAACCAAGTAGAGTTTTAGGATGGAAAAATGTTGCAGCAACCAAAGAGAGACATTTGAGGGTTGGATAAAGGGGCAGAGGAGGGATACGGAGATAAGAGTTCAAAACAATTCAGTCCTATTCAGGACCAGATGGACCTGAAAGGTGTTCCTACATGAGGGAATTCTCCAATTAACACCTGAGACTGGCTTGAGCTAATCTTCAAGTTTGTACATGCAAGCTTGCTGATGTTGTGTGATCAGGAAAATTAGACATGATGGGAACAGAATAACAAACACAGGTACAAAAACAGTGAGTGTTAAAAAAAAACCCTGAATTGAAGCGATAATGTGACAAAAAAAAAATTCTCACCACAGATCAAGCATAATGGTAAGCTAGGAGTGTTTGCAGTGAAAGCACACAAATGCTATGAAGTTCTCTATTTTCCTCTGAGACTTTTCTTTTTTTGAATCCCTAGCTAGCTTAGCGAGGAAAACTCAAGACGGGCTGCCGCTGACTGAGATGGTTTTGTGTGTGTAAAGGTTTCACAATTTTACAACTGGAGAATAAGAATCACTTTAGGCCTTGTGACAATGAAAAATAAAAATGTATTTAGATTTTTTTTGTCAGAGCCACAGGGAGCCACTGAGAGAGGCTAAAGGGCCACCTGCTGCTGTGAAGCCACAGGTTGCCTACCCCTGTGTTGGGCAACATTCATTATAAATTCAGAAAACTGCATATGATGTGTTTTCTATGTGCGATTGCTTTAATAATTTTAACTTAAACTACAAACTAAACAGCTGAGCTCAATTCCTAATTTACTTTTTTTTTTGCCGGTACAAGTATTTTCCATTTTTTGGCTTTCCATCAAGACGACAAATGCCTCATTGTTGACTTTGTAAAATGCAAAGTCAAAATAACTAAATCTACACTGTGACAGCATCAGCACAATGAGCCACCCTGTTAATCTGACTTTACATCGCACTGAACAGAATGACTTTTTTCATTAATGCCCATCATGTGAATGCAACATAAGGACGGTGACACAGAGACGCAGGTTCATCACTAACGCTGACGACTTGATGTATTATAGGTGTTTTTCAAAGAACTGTGATGCATTGGTTTTTTCCCCCACATATTTTCCAACACAGAAACGTGTCACATATAACACATTGTTATTAGAAACAGATGTTGATTTTATCGGCGGTGTCTGTGGCTTCTTTCACAACGTCGACACAGTGTCATATGCGCTGGGATACCAGGACACATTTGCATGACATACACACCTGTCCTCCACAATCCAACACGCTGCTGTAACACAATACGCAAGTAAAACTCAGGAGAGTAATGTTTCATTACATGAAGAACAGAAGGTGAAAGCGAGGGTGGGGAGCCGGGGAGGCGAGCAGATGCATAACTTAAGTAAAAGCCATCCAAACCCATATTTGTTTACAGATTTGTTTAATAAGGAAAAATATATGCAAACAAATGAATTTGCCTGTGGTTGTAACTGTGTATTAAGATCATCACTTACAAGGCCAGGTCTCCTCCAGCCCTCTACAGTAGCCATCCATCATGCATTATTAAGGAAAATAGAATCTGCATAAAGCAGCAACAATGCCTTGAAGTAGTTTATTTATTTATTTGTTTTATCTTTTTAGGCACTAAGCAGCAGATCCAAGTCGCTGTTAGCTAATTACAAAGCATTTGATCGCTATGCCCCCAAGATGTGCAATTATAACCTTGGTTGAAAATTAGGGAAATAATTCACAATTTAAAATAGCGGAATGAAGATGCTCTGACTAAGCTAATGGCGTATTCTCACCTGTGTGTGTGTGGGTAACATAGTTTTTGGGACTGAACAGGACAGCAGGCTGATTTAACAAAGCCATTGCCCTGCAACCAGAGCTGACCTCGCTGGAGGGAGAGAGCAAAGAAAGAAAGGAAATACACTATTTCCCAAAGCTGCTCCAGTCATGGCGTACTTGCAGCATTTTAACTAGAAAGAAAGTTCTGGTGGAGGGGTAATTTAACAAAGTCGCAGCGCTCTGAGGTACCTGTAGCTCTGCTGCAGTGCTATCTATGCCGAGATCACACAGGCACCGCCACTTCTTTCTGGCATATCGCTCTGCAGATCGCACAAGGAAGACAATTGTCATTACCATTTTATTAAAATATGTCCTATCAGCAACATTTTCCCCACACATATCTAACCTCTTTTTTTCTTTCTTTTTTCCCCTCTAATTCTAATCATCATTCCCCTCCATCACTTGCTGGGTCTAATTCCCTCTCTTCCTTCGTTTGCAAAGGACCTCTGCTTTCATCCTTGAGAAGGGCTTTAATTCGAAGTGCGACGCTGAATAAAGAAGGGAAGATGGAGAGCGAGAGAGAGAGCAGAGGAGAGAGAGTGATATGGAAAGACAGAGCAGCAGTGGAGACGTTCGGGTGTCAATCAATCCGGCGCAAGGGGCTGCAAGGGCCCGTGACTAGGGTGCGTTTGATCTGTGTCTTTCAAAGGGGGAACAGCGGGAAGGGCCATCACAGATGATTTGCCTCTCGCTGCTGGCCCTGGTGCCACTCTGACAGAGAGCAATCACAAGCAGGTTAATTCAACATCTACCTTCTTAATCTTTTTTTCCCCTGTCTCTTTCTTTTGGTCTCGTTCTGTCTACTTAGATGAAACACTGCTCTTTCCGCTACCACCCCCACCTTCCCTTTCCCTCTTTTGAAAGAAGGAGAGATCACAAGTGTACTTTCAATGCCTCTTCAAACCACCTATAGTTTGATTGCTTTGGTCTTAATAAAATAAATGGTTGTTTTCTGCAGGCCTGCATGAGTTTATTTAGGTATCTAACATAAAGCAACATTTTGAACAAACAGGATCAGTGATTTCTTCTTGGAAACTGGTGCAGGAAAGATTTTTCTCTTGGTTAGAAACACCATCAGCTGCCTTTTTGGATTATTTCTTTTGCTGTCATTATTTGGGTTCATATCTGTGGTGTGGTGTGACCAGAATATGAATTAGAGCATCATGGTAACAGGTTGAAAACATGCTGCTTAACTTCACAGAAAGAGGAGGATATGTTTCCTTCAGATGACTGAAAGACAACCCTTGTTCCAGACAAGATCTGACCTTCGCTCATAACACTGAAAACTGAAACCCACATTGTGCATTGCTTGCTACAGCTAGGTGGAATCCCAGGAAGATCATATGCACCTTTAGATGAATCTACAGCACTGGCCAGGACACATACAGAGAAATCTCTTCTTTATTTGCTATTGCTGCTGTGTTCTCATACAGCTTACAGATCACACTAAGAGGGGGACAAAGAAACAAAATGAATCTTCGTCACCAAAGGTCAGCCATGCATAAGGACAAACACAGGTGAAGGAAATTCTGGGGTGAAAGGGTAAGGAGAAGCGTAGAGGTGTGCTTTGGTTAAAGGTGAGAGGGTATAGAGAATATGAAGGGGGAAGGTGTTTATCAGAGGAGCTGAAGGTAAAAAGGTTAGGACATGGAAGCCAAAGTTGGTCATTGAGTTTGAAGAACAGAAATTATACAAAGTATAAGCTTGTTTGAGGAATTCAAAAATATAAACTTTTCAGAGTCAGCACAAAGACTCAACTCTGGATCCATTCAGTTTCAACAGGAAATAAACCACAGTACAGCCAGAATGCAGCCATTTTCCTGTATTGTCCCTGTCTGGCCTCTTTCTCATGGTGCTCCCCTCTAACTCTACTGCTTTTATGTAAGGTCAAAGGGATAACAGGATAAAGGCTGTCCTCTCTGCTCCTCTGAAGGACAAGCACTCTGCCGATTGGATTTGGTGGCCTTCAAGGACAAAGGAAGAACACTGGGATACAAAGGAACCAATAGTGGAAGAACACGATTTCATCTGTCTCTATGGCCTGAGTGATTGGCAGGGATGGCTAGACCAGCAATCTTTGAGTGCTGCCTCTTTGTTGCTGGGTGCCCTCCATCAGCATTGAATAGCAAGACTCAATCCATTGACAAAAACACACTCACAGGTTGTGGACGATCTGACCTCTGTCGAATGATAGAGCTTGGACAGGGTTGCGGGGGCAGAAAGGTGGTTTAATTCAGAGGAATGATTTCAAATGTTGATGTGTCTGTAGGTATACACTGCATGTCTTTGTATCCATTGGACCTTGGAATGCAGAACATTAGAGGCAAGTGAGAAAATGTAAGGTGGTAGGGTTCAAATGCTTGGAATAGTCTGAAAAATCTGAATAGGGAAAATAATAAGTTCAGAGCTACCCTAGCCTGAAGTATGGGTAAGTTCCACTGGAGCCTACTCTTTCCATTACACAACTCAATTGCAATCTTTTGTTAAAGCTTCTCTGATTGGACTTTCAAACCCTACATCTTCAGTTTCTGATGCAGGTTTTCTGTGAAGAAAAGGTGACCCAAGTTCAGAAAACTCTGATGATAACATATTTCTTTAGACTGTCATACACATGCACACACAGGACCATAGAAATGCAGTTGTTTGTGTGAAGATGTTATTGTGATGGGGCTGTCACATAGTAAAGTGTCTCAAACAATAAGGGTGTTGTTGTGTTGCCCAAGGACACCCTGATAGTGCCCAGGAGGTGAACTGTCACCTCTTCAGCTACCAGTCCACAGTCCGTACTGACTGGTTTGTGCTGGACTTGAACCAGACAGTCTCTCTTTCCCAAGCTATAGCCCTTTTTCCATCAAAGTAGCCCTGGTTCTTGAACTGGTTCCATTCACGATTCTTGCCTTTGTTTCCACCATTTCTGAGCAGAACCACTGTAATCAACGATGTTTCATCAACGGAGGGCGTTGAAACACTGCACACTCACTTCTACTACAGTTTCTCACATGACTCCTCCACTGTTGCCATCCTGACACACCAACTGTGGTTTGCCCTTCAGGTCAATGAAAATCAGCTATTTTTTTCCAGCTGGGAACCAACTTTTTGGGTTCTGAACCGATTCATTTTTGGTCAAGAAGTTCTAAATGGTAAAAAAAATTGGTACACAATTAAAAATGGAAACCATTTCCGTGTTGGTGGAAAAAGGCACTTGAGTCACTGCTGATTATGCAACCATTTTCATAGGCTAAGTAGCACTCCCCATGACTAGTTAATTGATTTTCATGTGTGAAATTGGTGGAGCGGTCCTTTAACTTTCAGCTGCTGGAGTGGAGCTGCTCAGCAGCCAACAAAACAAAACCATGCAAGTAGTGGGCAGCTCCCAGATGTGTAAACTTAGGCAAGACATTGCTGTGAATAAGCCTGGAGCTCCAACAACCTTCAAACACAGAAGTGTTCAAGACTGTCTTTACAGCACAGTAGTTTCTGAATGTGAATACATATGTTGAAGTCTTACTCCATGCAGGGATTTTTTCATTAGGGACAGGAATGTCATGGAATGCTATGGATGTTGAGAACAAACATTGAGGCGCACCCACGCACAATGCTGTTGGGTTTTTTTTTAAAAGAGACTCCTTTAGCACAAATTGAATAATGACTTACCTGCATGTAGGTAGGCGAGGTCTGGACTCTCAATATCAGGGTGATTTTCCTTCAGGTGGTTTCGGAACTCCATGGGTGAGTTGGTAGCGTAGCTACATTTGGGACAGTTGTACATCTTCACTCCCTCATGTTTGCCCGTATGGAGAATGTGCTTCCGGATGTTCTCAGCACAGTTGGATCTAAGGGAGACAAACAAAGATGAAAGGCCTCATTCCTTTTTTGAAAAGATAAAAAAAAAAAAGATTAAAAGATGGGAATCATGAGGGAGAAAACACAAGATAAACACTTGGCTACTAGAAAGGTTTGCTGTACTAACATTTTATTTTGTTGCAATGATGACACACACACTAGAAAAAAAACTCAAACTGGGCTTTGGAGCTGAGGGAGCAGCCATGTTTGGACAGACTCTCAAAGCATCCATTGCCTAAATACGCCTCTGTGATACAGGCCCACTACCAGTAAATGACTAAAGACTGATTTCACAAACAGCAAAAAACAACTTCTTATACAAACAATATTTATCCTGCAAATTCTTTGATATTCTGTCATGCTCTTGCATATCTCTTTTTTTTCATTCCTTACAGTTGTTTAGGTTCAGTGTGTAATGGTGCTGGGAGCAGTGTGTGATGCCTGCTGTGAGGCTGCCCGTAGATCTAGAGGCCTACTGAGTGCATTAAGATACTGTATGTCTGAAGACATGTGTTATGCATTATGTATCTTTCGCAATTGTATGAAAGGTATAGAAATAGTGGTGTATGTTGTGTGTGTGTGTGTGTGTGTGTGTGTGTGTGTGTGTGTGTGTGTGTGTGTGTGTGTGTGTGTGTGTGGTTGTGGGTCTTTGGGCTGGTCAGATAGGGCAGGCCAAGCAGTGAGCTACTGCTGGGTGTAGGATGTAATGATGTCAGCTCAGAGAGTCACACACAACCCTCTGCTGATTAATGATGCTGCCTGACCTGCTCCCAGGCTCTATCTAAACCTGCCCACGGACACACACAAACACACATACATGTGCATCTGAGGCCCTCAATGTGCAAGACAAACATGCACATACATACATACATACATACATACATACATAGACATGAACAAACCTTAGGTTGCGCCAAAATAAAAATTATAAATCTCTGATGCAACTATACAGGTGCAAATACACAGACGTGAAACCATAAACACCACCACACACCCACACACACAATGCATCATGCAAGCAAGCATGTGCAGTGTAGAACACCGTTTCATACACACACATAAACACACACCATCATGTGTTGATGGATGGGGCACTCGTGCTCAGTTTGGACCTGACATTCTCGGACAGTATAATACGCAATTACTCTCCCTTATCACCTTGGCCGGGACAATAAAGCCTCACAGTGCCATAGCTCACGCCAGCCAAGGAGAGAATTTGTTTTCACTTTTGCAGAGACACCTCTCTCCATCATGGGGCCACAGTCCAGCCCGGCTCCATTGAGGCCTAAAAAACCCCCAGAGCGGGCCCTCACTGGGTTCTGTTCGTACTGTATGAAAGACATAAGGTCTAGCCACTGGTGAACAATAAGGGCTCTTCACAAAACACTACAATCCACCACATCACTGGTGAATACTAGAATTACCCCTGTGCTGTGCTGACCAGCCAATTTGTAAGTTATGTACATGTCTGTCGGGACTCATACAAACACACTACAGGAAACAATCCTTCAAATATGGATATTACTGAAAGAAGCCACCAATTAAGGATCAGATGGCCAAAAAAGTGTTTGATGTTGTTTTAGATATAAAATGTCACCACTTTACCATTTAATCCTATGAGACATTTGTGTCAATTTTGCCATAATTAGTATAAAAATTCTCTAGAAAACAAAAACCTATTTTTTGAGGTGACAGTGGCCATTTAAAGTACAAAATCTAATTGGTGAATCCCCCTAGAGCATTCTTGTGATAGCACTTTCACAAGAATAGGACAGAAGGACAGACAACCAACCATTAAAAACATGATTCCTCCAGACATATAATTCAGAATATTTCGAGTCCATGGAAGCTTTTACATTTGCTTTTTATTAGAGAGGTCAATCCTGGCTCAAAAGGAAGTGATGTATTTGAATTTCTGGTTTGTGCAAGATCAAGCAGAAGAAGAACCAAATTGTTAGCCTGAGCTCTGATTGCCATCGGAAATGAAAAGACACATAATATCATATAATTCCACAATACTGGTCACAATTTCTACTGCGTGAATCCAAAACATCAGGCTTAAAATCTAGAATGTAAAAAAACCCACAGATCATGAACCATGGCCTGAAATAGAGCATATAGGAAAAAAACTATAGATTTCTTGTAGGCTTTAGATCAGGCGTGCCCAACGTTTTGATGAAAGTATCAATTTTCCAGCATTAGGAGGGCCGCACAGAAACAATGCAGACGTAGGTTGTCCACTGAAATTGCTAACTTTAGCAGATTTGATGACAGAGTTGCCATGCAACCAGTAGTCTCACAAAGCCAGACCTGTCCCCACAGCTATGTGTCAGAGATGGAGAATGGCCTTACGGCACACATTCACATGCTATAGGGGAAAAAATGCTCTGCTATAGGGGCTACATCCGGTGAGTTTAACTATTCAAACAATAGCTTTCTAAGGGGTAATGTAGAGTAGTGTATTAAATAAAAGCTATTGAAAGATTAAAATGTAATGTATGAATTTCATGTCACATTCAATGGTTGAGATACTGAACGTACATAACCCTCAATATTTACACATATTCTCAATAATTTCTCCAACAGATTGGCACACAATGTTGTGATTAGACTCATCACTAGCAAAACTATAATAGGTTCACAGACACATCACGGCCACATCTGTTGACTGTTCTTTTGCTTAATAAAAAAAAAGAAAAAAAAAGAAAGACAGACACAAAAACTTAAACTGTCACATGCTCATGAATTACTGCAAATCATGCTGCTAAAAAATGCATTTTGAACTAAAAGTGAACTGATTTCTTATTCGAAAGTGGGAGCATAAATAGATAAAATTTGAAGCGGAGCTAAAAGGTTCTAAAGAGAGCGCGGGTGGATTCCTAGGGGGGCCATGCTATCTCTCAGATATGGTAATGGAGTAATTGTCATATTAAAACAACACAACGTGCATTTAGGAGTCAGCAGGTGTCACAGTTAGTGAAAGCCCACACCAGCCCTCCTACTATACACTGTATTAATTAGTCCGACACTGTTTCAACTTACTCCCCCATCCATGCACTCACCATGGGAATCAGCCATACTGATGCTCAATGGATACATCACCTCTTCTCTGCCTCTTTCTGTCTCTCCCCTTTATTTTAGCCATTTCCATATTCCTCCTCCCAACGAGTGTATGGTAATGGGAGAGGTGTAATTGAGAGGCGCTTCGTTAGAGGAGATTTAAATGTGTTTCTTTGTGTGTGTTAAGAGTTGGAGGGGGGTGTATTTGGATCATTGGTGCTATTTGGATCTTATTCTGCCAAGGAGGCCCAGTTATCATCATTAATGTCTCCCCCCTCCTTCCTCATCTCTCCCTTCACTTTACAAGGTCGCAAACCTTCCTGGCATTGACAGTAAGCGTGTCATCCTCAAAGCCGCCATCGCCTCGATTTAAAACTGCATTTTTACAGGTAGATTGAAACATGAATGCCGCAGCATTCAATAAACAATAATAGCCCCAGAAGGATGGTAGCGTGGCAGGAGTCAGAGGCTACACATCAATTAGCCCGCTTAAGATGCCAATGTGACTTTAATGAGAAAAAAAAAAACTTCCTCATCGTGAACAATAAAATGATTCCTTAAACACTGAAGTAAAGAAGTTTTTCAGTTTGCATAAATAGCTGGAGAATAGTCAAATAGACATCATTAATTGACAGCCCAGGACTCCCAGTGCAATATCATTAGAATATTTTTTACCACTATTCCCCAACTATAATTATCCTCCTCTATTATCCATCTCTGTCTGAATAGCAGATGAGTGGCATTTGATAGATCATTCACTCCCTGCTCATTTACATGCATTTGAGGAGCAGTCTTGATGGAGATCACATTGTATCAAGTGGGAACTATGGATGTCATCCATAACATTTAATAAGGATATTTTAATAGTGGAAATCAGATGTATAACTGTAACACGGATATAAATATTTTCTATTGTAAAGAAGCGTCAATCACACAACGGTTTCATTTGCTTCAGACCTTAATACATCTTTACGTGCCATATTTATTTCATAAGCTTACAATGAAAGGTCAAGCGCGCTAACTCATCTAGTAGCTCCTTATAGTGGTCAGGCCACCAGAGACATCTGGGTTTTAAACATGTATTCAGTGTGTAACAGCAGGGCGGAGGCGAGGGCCCTCGCGGCTGTCTGAGGCCCCCGCATTCAATTCCTCATCCTCACATTAGTAAGCCAGCGGGGCGTTTCCCCAACCTCCTCCTCCTCCTCCTCCTCCTCCTCCTCCCACCTTGCCCCCTCCCTTCCCTGCCCTGTGGACCTCTCAGAACCCCTGGGGCCACCAAAATGTTAATTGGGCTTCTAATTTACTGTTTCATTTGCCACTATCTGTAATGATCATTAAGTATCAGCGAGAGAACAATGGGGCCAAGAACATTTGGCTCGTTCCATGTACAGTATCTCTCTGATACTGGGGTTAGTCTACTGTAGTGGTTTGATATGGGACCAAAATTTGCCTTCAGGGAGAAATCATTTGCCAATGTGTACGATTACATTTTTTTTTCACATACATTTTCAATACTTAAAACCTTTGACCCAATACGTTTAATGAGACATTTGGACAGAATTCAACAAATATTTGCAAGATGGTGCCTTTTATTGCAGGGTTCTGAGGTTTAGTGTCCAATGAGGTATAATATTTCTGTCACAGTGTGACTGGTATTCTTTCCACATGTAGTCTTACTATAGACTACTGGCAGTTCCAATCAAACATGACTAACGCTGTATCTCTATTCAGTTCTTCTGTACTTACACTTGTGTGCAAGTGTGTTCTCATTGATAAGTATGACAAAATGCAGTGCACTATGTGTACCCAGATAATGCTCTGACACTGGCCAAAAAGTTGGGTGTGGAACACAGAACGCCGCCTTTATTACGTAGCAGAAGGGGAGGGAGGCAGAAGAGACTACACCATCCTGTCAAAATCCATGCACTACACTGGAAAGTACATAGTGGGAACCTTGAGATATTTCCAATATAGGTAAATACTTTGATTTGTTTCTTGTGCTGGATGAAAAGGGGCAAGATGAATGTCCGCAGACAATGTAATGGCAATTTCATTTTATCCATCTGATAATTTTTTAAGCAGAAGTATTTACCACATAGTGACACTAGAAGAAAAAGTGCATCACCAGCATTAGTGAGTTCTAGCTAACAGTTGTTGAGGTATTTGAGTCTGAACCAAAGTGTAGGACCGGCTCTCATTTTCAGCCTTCAAACCTTGTAGTTGAAGTGCACATATTAAAATACAAGATGCACTCTTCCTTCCTATTAAATGGCAGTTGTAAAAAATTTTAGGCACAAAAATCTCCAAAGCATCTTATATGCATCTCAAATTAAACCAAACCCATACTGTTCGATCCTTAATTGATACAGTCAAGAGTTACTTCAGGATAACTCTAGGTACAAGGTGAGATAATCCTTTGATAATTGCAAAATAATAGCCTGACTACAATAATTACATCTCAGCATTTCTTTTTTTTTTCTAAGTTGGACTGCATACAAAAGACTTATGAAATGAGTGGAGCGCTTCACTGCAGCGGAGCAGGTGTAGCAAGCTGCCGAAATGACTTTGTCACAGAGGGGAAAAAGGGAATGAAGAGTACATCTAAAACCAATGATGGGTTTGAGATCATTCCCTTTCACACTCTTCTGCCACAACCTGACAAGGAAGCACGGGAGAAAGAGAGAAAGACAGAGAGAGAGAGAGAGAGAGTCAAGAGGAGATGGAGGGAAAGAGAGAGAGAGAGAGAGAGAGAGAGAGAGAGAGAGAGAGAGATGGAGATGTGCAACGCCAGCCAAAACTTTTTCAATTTCACCGACAATTTCCTGTGTAATTACTGATGTGGTATGATGGTGTTTTAATGACAGGGACCTGCCAGTGACAGTGACATTGTGTGTGTGTGTGTGTGTGTGTGTGTGTGTGTGTGTGTGTGTGTGACAGAGTGTGCGTATGTGGGTTGGGGGAGATCTGGCTGGGCCTGTTGATGATGGCAGAGTGATGAGATGGAGCCATGCTGTGGAGATTAGACCTGTCTGCCCTCCACCTCTCCCACCCACCCTTTACACACACACACACACACACACACACACACACAAAACCTCTAGTATTAACACAACCCCCCCATCCCCCCAAACTACCCTACAATGCCACCTGCTATCTCACCATCACACTCACATACATACCCCACGCAGGCCCTCCTCCCCCCCCAACTATCAACCCCTTGATCATCAGTGCCATGGTGGCCACCATCAGCGCCACCAACCATGGGCGGATCAATGAGCCGGTACCTGTAGTCGCACCAGGGGCAGCGGTACGGTTTCTCCCCGGTGTGAACACGTTTGTGTCGCGATAGGTGGGACTGCGTGGTGGAGGCGAAGTTGCAGAGCGAACATTTGAAGGGTCTCTCTCCTGTGGGGTGGAGGGGTCGAAAAGAGAAAGACAATGGTGATGAGTCCAAGATGACATCAATGTTTTCAGAGAAAAACAAATTTGCTGGATTTATAAATCCAAATGTAGGACTTTTTAAGTTGTTCATCATGCCATGAGGGATTAAGTTGGATGCCATCTAATGACAAAAACAAAGTTCTGAAATCATTGTAAAACTCCCAAAAGTGTGTGCGCTTGCTTTCTCTGAACAGTGCAGGTGCCAAGAGTGTAAACAAGACAAAATGCCTAAAAAATGTGTTTATTTGCATGTGAAATGTTATCTGGGAGAAGCAATTTGAAGGACAGTTGAAGCTGAAGCACTTAAAAGGTTTGTGTCTCCTAAAGAATTGAAATCACTTGAAGTGATATTGCTGAAATCGTTTGAAATTTTCACTTAGTTTACACTCTGTAGACAGCTTTTGTCAGTTTGTATGTCAACCCTGAAAGTAGTTTTATTAAGTGCTGAAAGTAGAAGAAGTGTCAGTTGAAGCAGAAGAGATGAAAGCAGTTGAAGTGTCCATCAAACTGTATACAGAGAGAAATTGAAATTGAAATTGTAGTTAAAAGGCCAGATATAGTGAAGTATAGTTGAAGTGTGTGTAGTGTCAGTAGTTGAAGTGTCAGTTGGTATGTCAGCAATGACAGCAGTTGAAGTTTTTCAAACTTACAAGTGGTAGGATTTGTCCTTTGAGGTTTGCAAATATAACATTTGAAATGGGCCTTCTCTCAAGCTCAACAACAACAAGCCTGGTTGTTTAGCAATCTTCAATATAGATTGCTAATAGGCCTAATATTTGTGTCTAGGCAGCAGAATTTAGCTTGCCGAGCCTCCGACTTACACAACACTGATCACAGTGTCAGCCAGGCCCATAAAAGTAAGTAAAGCCTAGTTGAAGTGTTGAAGCGATGTTGTTAAATGTTGTGTTCTTTCACCAGACAGTTTATGTCTTCCATCAGGAGGTTTAAAACCTATGAATGCATTTCCATGAAATATGATGATTAAGATTTGATGAAAATCCAGATGGGAGATTTCTATCATTAGATGAAAGATAATTACCATATTTGACACATAGTCATTAATTTTACAGAGATGGAAACTTGATTCCAAATTGTAAAGGCCTGCTCACAGGGTCGAGGTATCAATTTAACTTCAACTCAAAGTGACAGAAATGATGTCTGTGGGTGTAACAGCAAGTTGAAAAATTGTCCATAACTGGCTGAGTTTTGTGTTTTTAATAATGTTTTATTTGAAATGGCAGAGCAGAGTAGTGAGGAAGTATTTTACTCAACAGCTTCGGGGAGGTCTGTGTTTAAAACCTGCAATAAAACCTCACCCTGCTTGAAGGAGCTGCTAACCTACACAACATTGAAGAAGTTTATTAACATGGCATTCAGCTTGCACTGTCCAGTGTTAGTTAAAATACAGCTTCAGTGACATTTTCTTACTGATAAGAATAACATTAGCCACTGACTCCTTGTACATTTCTGGGCATGGAAGGGGAAATATTTGAAGATTCTATATAAGGGTACGATCTTGTCTTTCATGAACCATAAACATATTAGCATTAGCAATAGCCTTCTATAAAATCTCTATCAGTCAAACTCTGTCAAGAAAACAGTGTCAGAAAAGGCTGCTCCCTTCATGTTTAGCTGCATGACAACAGATTTGAATATGCAGCTAAATCAGTGGAATTGACACATGTCAACACAGGAGAGGAGGACTGAAATTGGAGGTTTTGGGGGGAAATGGCACAGAAACTGAGGAGCAAACAAAATGAATTATGAAAACCTAAATGAATATTTATAACAGGATTCTTGATCCTTGGGCGCCTGCCAGACAACGGTTAAGAACAGTATTTGTTTCACTATCCCAATTTCCAAAAAAGCACTCGTTATTGACAGCCTATCTGAAAAATGCAATTTCCCTAAGCGACAGAATGACATGGTGAAATGATAACTGAAATTAAAAATCTCAGATTCAGTCAGCCATACTGGTACACATGCCTATCACTGACAGCAGCATGTCACACTGATGTGGCTGTGTGTGTATGTGTGTGTGTGAGAGAGAGACAGCAAACAGTTGCTAAAACTATGTGAAAGAAAATGTTGCGCCTGTTCGGGTCTTGAAGTGTCAATCACCATCCGAGATTATGAAGGTCTGCACAGTTAGTGTGTGTGCCAAGATTAGTTTTGGACATGAGTTCAGAATGTGTGTCTTGTAGCTTACCTGTGTGTTGGCGTCTGTGTTTGGTGAGGGCGTGTCTTGTGCCTCCAGCAAAACCACACAGGTCACACAGATAAGACTTCTCTCCTGTAGAGACAGATGGAGAGAGGAAGAAACGCAAACGTTAAAGCATGGATGCTCCCATTTACCAAGGTGGGAAGTCATTCTTCCGACTTGTGTGTGTGCTGAGCTGCAAGTCGTAATGTGGAAACAACATGGACGCTACAAAAAACTGGGTTAGATTTTTTTGTTCAGATTCTTTTAACAACTTGTGCATAGCTGTTTTTAGTATTTGCACCATGAAAATGAAATGAATAGCCATGATATGTGCATAAAATGTCTAAGTTGTCTTTGTCAACAATTATTCTGTAATCCACATAAATGCAGCACAAATACTCCTAGGAAGGAAAGATTAACCCTTTTTTCATTTTTACTATATTTAATACATTTTCATTTATAGAAGCCTTCAACCCAATATCTCTTTCAAGAGACCAAACACTAATTCTTCAACGTAAAATTCCTGAGGTTAACCAAATTTACTCGGAAAAGAGAAAGAGGCAAAAAAAAGCCCCAAAATATCCTTTCTAAACATCCATCACAGTCAATAAGCTTTCTTATACCGTTGTATTTTGTTTTATTTATGTAGCACATTCAAAAATCGAGCTGTGCAGTTAGTGTATAACAGCAAAGCTGAGCAGTAGAGCCTAATTTTGGCTGACATGACTTGTGCACACAAAAACAGTTATATGCAATGGGGGTTTAGTGTCTATATTTGTGGTGCAATTTAGTTTTTTCTTAAAAAAGGTTTTCTCAAATAATCTGGCTGTTAGATCCTCACATCATTTTAGCAGCTTGCCCTACAGGACTTTGCTTAAGTAATGCTGCCCTGAAGTTGCTGTGCCTTCACATATCAAACATTAATTTGGTGATTACGATGTTGTGATAACTGATAGAAATGACAGCTTTAGCTATAATGATCAGAGTGAATGACGTTGTAGTAAAACCAAAACTATCTTTTAGGAAACAAAGCCATCCAATCATATTTTCTTACCACAGATAGGAGGATAACGAAAGGAAAAACAGCACATTTCTAAATGCTGAAACTGTAAAAAGACATCACACCTTTAGCCTTCAAGGACATTTATTTCACCATATTTTAATAATCAAAATTAAATTACATTAAAAGACAAAATGTTTTTGCTTTTACATATATTATGTGCAGGCTTATTTTGACACACTGTAAATGCAAGTAATGTCACTAATAAAGTAAACTGCTACTACTGCTAGTTTAATTTATTAAAAGTAGGTGAAGCTCCACAATTCATGACATTTGTCTTATTTCAGTTGTTTTCTCTCCATCTGCCTCAACTAAATACGGCTCAGAATAATAAATCTGTCAATAATAGTTTAATTTCGAAGTTTCACCCACATTAATCAAAAATAAATACAATTAAATAGCATAATGACAAGCTCAAATATTGTGGGGTGGTAATAATTGAAAGGTTATTGGAGTAGATTTATGAAATCCTTGAATCTTTTCAAGTGGAAAAGTCTGTTGGAGGAAGGAGTGATACTTCCTTCACTGAGAAAAAAGGAAATGAGAGCAAGTAAAAGACAAAGAAGAAGAAAATATTGTGTTGATGGATTGAGAGAAATGTGTAAAAAAGAGAAGAACGTGAGAAAAGAAAAGACAGACTGAACAGATGAGCAGAGGGTCTAGTTGGCTAACAGATGAGCCAAGCAGAAGTCACAGATCACTAGTGTATATCCATCAGAGCTCTCACAGCTAACTAATTCCTCCAATCAGATGGATCCGTGTAAATATGTCAAATGGGGGACGGGAAATTGCCAGTGTGGTTTATTGACTGTGATAAAATCTGAAAAGCACCGCTGAACATAATTACATACTTGTCAGAGCCATAAAAATTAGCTTTATTATCAATGGGATGGTTTTGTACAACTTCATTTGGGGGCGATGCCTTCCAGATGGGGAGCGTGGAGAGCTTTTTTACACTCCTCCTCTCTTCCCTGCATCTGGCTCTGTCATTAACAGCATGATGGTCTCTCTCTCTCTTTCTCTCTGCCACTGCACGCAGGCAGTCACACACTCCTGCGCACACACAGCAACATTTGTGATAAGACTCACTCAGGGAAACACATGCACGTGCGCACACAAACACATTTATAGAATGGACACAGCTGTGCATGCAAATGCGCCAACACACACACACACACACACACACACACACACACCTAGATGCAGACTTCTTTGGTATAGACGCACACATCAAACTGCATGTGGCACCATAGTGACACATTTCCACACGCAAGCACAAAGGTGGAAACACTGTACCTCACATTCTAACATGCATACACACACTGCACGTGTGTACTTCATGTGCAGCAGAGATCCCCATCGCTTAAATATTCATCTGAATGCTGATGTTGAACTCCAGCTCTCGCCACACACTGATAACACATTTGGGTGACTCTTCCAGCTGGGCCTCAGCGGTGCTCTGCTCCTCTTCTGCACAGATAGCAGCTTTCACTGAGTCCGCAGAGACAAAGCAGCCTCAAGTTTCCTCTATTACACCCATTTAAAGCCACTCGACTGTGAGAAGAGTTTTAATGCAGTGCCACTTAGAGGGGAGAAAAACAGCCCTAAAAAGGTGCATTCGTTAGCCGATTCATACAGGTTCACTTTTTAATCCCCGTGTGAATGGCCTTTAAAAGGACAATGTTTTTATATAAATAAATGTCCATTCTGCTACTTTATGCGGCTGCATTAAATCACCCTTTACATGAAAAGAAAAATCACTGAATGTTTATTGTGAAGATTAAATGGAAACTAGAATTACCACCTCGCTCTTGCAGTTTACATCCATGTCTGTCCAGAGTAATATAATATATATACATATATATAGTGGAGCCTCTGAAGGAGTTTAATAAAAGGTATGCAGTGTATTTTTTTTGAAAAATGAAGATGCATCGAACATCTTCAACCCTTCAGCACAGAAGATCTATACAATCCCCACACTTTCAAGAGGGCTATCTGAACAAATGTGAAATATGGTCAATCTCCCCTTCTGTCCAGTGTTGAATAATGGCCAGAAAAGTGTTTTTGCAAGACATTCTGATGTCACAGTAAAGCTGACCTTTCAACTTTGGGATATGAAATGCCATCATTTTATCCTATTTGACATTTGTCTGAAATTTTGTTATAATTAGCGTATGAATTCTTAAGTTATGCCCAAAAATGTGTTTTGTGGGGTCACAGTAACCTTTACCTTTGAATTTTATTAATTTCATGCCTAAGTCCAAGTGGAGGTTTTTTTGTCAAATTTGAAGAAATTCTAATAATGCGTTCTTGATATATCACGTGACAACAATGTTGACCTTGACCTTTGACGACTAAAATCTCATCAGTTCATCTTTGAGTCCAAGTGGACATGTGTGCCAGATTTGAAGAAACTCCCTCCCTCTCCTATATCACATTCACGAGAAAAGGACAGACAGATGGACATACAACCTGAAGACATAATGCCTCCAACCACGGCTATTGCTGGTACAGAGACATAAAAACTGGGGAAGCAAAATTTATTGAAATTTTATAAAAATCATGGTAAGGAGTAGTACATATCCAAATCACAGGAGGCAGATTTTTTTCAAAAAACTGTTGTCGCATTTTAATTCAAATATGGTAAAATCCTGACTGGTTAACTGTGTATTTTGTGTCTCAGCCCTGCCCACTACAAACCTGTGAGATCCGCACAGACAAAAACAAAGATGAGTAACGTGAAGTTCCTGTTCAAACTTTAGCGAATAATTCTATGTTCACATTGAACCATCGTTCACTGAGAGAAAATATGTTTTAGCATTCTTAATGCAAAACAAAAAAACAGCTAAAAAAAAGTCTTCTTCCTTCCTGTGTGTCTACACTCTGTAATAGTTACTAAGGATCTGGTCAGACCTTTTCTCACTATTACTGGTCCCTCCTCCACTGCTCCCCTCCTCTCCTCCCTCCCTTCCATCTCTCATTACACCCAACGCTACAAGACCCCACCACAGAAAAATCCATAGCCATCGATCCCTGCTACCAGCCGCGGTCGCCACAATTATTCTTGAGGAGGAAACGTTGGCGATAAATTACATGTGTGCTTTTCATCTGCTGGTCTGTGGCGGTGAGCCCTCTGAGGACCTGGGTGGGGACAGCGAGGTAGGGGTAGTACAAGAGTGACGTGCTGCTGTCAACACCGGAGGAGGGGGCTGGCTAAAGCAGCACTGACCCCACAACACCACCTTGCATTGACTTCATTCATTCAATTCACCTTAACCTCTACCTTTTATCTGTACATGAATAACATAAATAACTTACTTTAAACTTTATCCTTTAACATTAACCCAGAAACCAGCCTCAACCTTAAGTGTACTCTAAATTGAACTCTGTTCTTACTCTAAACTCTGAACAAACACCAATCAAGCCATAAGTCACAACATCTGTTTAAAAGCATACAAGACTAATAAGTACTGACGTCAGACACTAAAATGCCCTAAAAACTACATTTCCTGCTAATGCATCTGCACTGAGAGCCCTTAAACTTTTTGACTCTTTGAATATTGGCTCATCGCTTCTTCTCTTTTGTTCCCATGATACACCTCAACCCCCCCAACCCTTACTGGAATTAAATATGCCTTATTGCGAGACAATAAAAGAACTTTGAAGTCAAAATATACAACCTCTCTTTGCATGTGTGTGAGAAAGAAAAAAAATATATATATATGTATGTGTGTGTGTGTTTTAAATAACCCCAGAGGCGTCTGCATGCAGCTATAATTGCCTCCCTCATTAGTTATGTTTTAGCAGGAGCGGATGGGAGGGCAATTAATTTTACCGCTTAATTTTTGACACGGAATCCGCTGCTGTATTGATGTGCTCGCCATTTTGGGTCTCATTTTTCAGGGAAATTAATTGACAAAGTGCGAAGATTTATCAGCATATCGCCAGATTAAGCGACAAACTGAAGCAATGAGGAAATCAATTGTGGCCCTGTCGCTGTGTTCAACCTTCCTCTACCCCCCCCTCCTCTCCCTCCCCACTCCCCCCACAACGCCCAAGAGCCTGGGAAAAGCTGGGTGGGTCAGATGCAGTGCACTTATTTATTTATTTGAGTCGCTCATTCATCAGCCGTTACAAATGACCCTGGCGGCTGACGACCACTGAATCCCCCACAGCCGCCCCCCCCTCCCTCCCTCAGACACGACTGGTTTGTGAGGAGGGAGTGATTAACATAAAAAACACACAAATCAGAGAGGAACAATGAATCCCGTTAGAGGCAGGAGAAGGAGAGCCGAGGTGTTAACTTTTTTTTAGTTTTTTGGGGAGGGGGGCTCTGCATGTCACAACCAGCAATCCATGGGAGGATGACAGATACATTTTCAGTGAGTTACTCCTTACTCTTGGTGTGTTTGTTTGGCTACAATTTAGTTATGGTTGCAAGTGCAAAAATAATTATTGTTGACTTTGTCTTTATCCAGTTCTTATTGCTGAACTGACCATTTGTCAAGTGCTCCTGCCCTTCTTAAAGTAATTACTGTTGCTATGCCTTGCATTCTCACATGGCATATATGCAGTTTATTATAATGGTGGCAGAGGTATGTTAAAATTTTTTTTTTTTGGAACAATCGGTTTCAAAACTTGCTTGAAAAAAAAAAAATCAATCAATTTGACGGCTAAAATGATAACTGTCCCTAGTTTCCTGTTTTCAGATAGCTTTGCTACGTTAACAAAAGGGGGGACAACTTAATTTATCTGCATCCAGAAGACGACAAAAAGTGTTTAATCAAAAACTTTATGAATTAAACACATACTTTTGTTGTTTTCCAGAACTGATGATGGAAATAGCTAAGTAGTGAATCAACTTGTGTCATTCCTATCTCTCTTAAAAGTGGCACAGTCGGGATGGATCGGGCACTGACAACTCTCCATACTCTTTATACACAGTGTATCTCAGTTACTGCAGATTCATGCACACTGCCTTAATGTAAAAAAGTCTAAAACTTGATGGTGTGCCATGCGTTCTTGAGGCAGACCGCTGACAGTATTTCTGGTGCATTGTTCATAATGCCTATTTTGTAGCTATATAATTTACTTTATAATGTGTTAACTTGTTTATCTCAGTGCTCAACCTATACTCAATCTGGTTCATGGCATTTCGTGAGATCACACTGGCTGCTGTTCTACAGGATTAGAAATGTTGTTTTAAGGGATTATAAAGCAATTATACACACTTGACAAAGAGCAACTCATTTAAAACTTGCCACTGTGGTGAAGTTCTTGGTCGAGGGATAGCACTTTGAGTTTTTCTTCACCAAGTGACTTTGAATTTTACTGTTCCAAATAATGAGCTAGATGTGGGTATCATTACACTCAGCTTCAGTACAAACTCCCCAGTTAGTCATCATCCTGTGAGCCTCTACATAACCCACACACACACGTACAGTAACTCACATCCCCGCCATTACTGACTGCTCTGTTCCCAGGAAAGATTAGCTCAACTTTAAAATCTCCTACTTATTCTATTCCTATTGCATCTTAGTGCCGTGAAGGAGCCGATTTATAACCTTTAAACAGATCACACGCATGCAGATAATATTTCAGTGTGTCAGGTTGGCTGCTGGAATGTGATTGCAATGATTGTATAGCTGTAGCTAACCGTCCAACCCAGCAGCAATTACAACTGGCAAAGGAGTGTCGGGGGTCACGGTAGAGCAAATTGTGTTAGCTTTTTTGGGGTGTTGCTAATCAAGTCAGGTCTTGTCGCTCACTAAAATGAGGTTTCTTTCAGGTTCAATTTTAATTCTTCTATTTTCACATGTTCATACTCGGTCACCCTTGATCTTTCAAGCTCTCTTATTTCATCACTTTCCTGTTTCCATCTCAATCACTTCACTCATTCACTTCAAGTCTGCGTTTCCTCATGCCAAACTCGCACAAAGACACACACACACACACACACACACACACACCGCCGCCTCACACCACCCTACGCCTCTCCAGGTGACAGCTAGGTGACAGTGTGACGCCAGCCGCCTGATGGGGAATGATGAGGGCTGGAAACAAATGAAAATAAAACGTCTAATTATGTCAGAGGCGCCTTGACGTTACATCACTGTTAAAACACATTTAAAATAACATCCAGCAAGTCTTACACTCACTCACACACACACACACACACACACACACACATGCGCGCACACACAGCAGGCACCCGTGACGGATGGAGGGCTCTCCTGCAAGCGCTCAGTCAGGCTGTCAGGCCACTGGCTGCTGCTGCTTCTGTCATTGACTTAAAAGGGCATCAAGGAGCCGTGTGTGGGACATTACTGAGGCCGAGGGGAAACTGCTGGGCTGCAGCATAAAGACACTTTCAGAGAGCCTGACTTGGGCTCCTATCGAGGGGCTATTATTCAAGACAGTATCCTCCCACCGCCCACCGCACCATCTGTCTATCCAAAGCTTTTAGTAAGTAAAAAAGCACGACTCAGTCAGTACAGTCCCACAGTGTACTGTACTGTATGTTCAGAAAAGAAAGGGAAGGGAAGGATGGAATCTTTTAAAAAAAACAAAAAACACTGCATATTCAAAACTGATTTTCATACAAAATGACATGTTTATTTATCCTCTAATCAAGCTTTTTTTGTATTCAATTGTTCCTTTCAGCACATTTTGCATCACAGAGGAACAGACACTGGACCGTTTCAATGTGGGAAAACACTCTTGAGGATCAGATGGATTTGATGAACACACACTTGCTGACCAGCTGGGTTTGGGGAAGACACACTTGGTGACCAGATGGATTTTGGGGAAATACACATGACGACCAGTTGGATTTGGGGAATACACACTACCTAATTCCCTCATAATGCAACACAAGTCTGGAGGATGGCAGAAAACAAAAACAAACATTAATTCCAAACATCTTTTCCCTTCTCACTTTGGCTACCAATTGTTTTTGTTCAAATAGAATTGGCTGATATAATATCATAGAATTGTGATGGTCCTATAGGGATCAGGAGGTAAGGGTGTAACCATCCGACAAAGAGTGTCTGCAAGGCCGCCAAGAACTAGTTCTCGATTTTCTCTGGATGTTGAAAATCACTACAGATGGACAAGTCATGGCTGTTATCGGCCAAAAACGTGTGTATGTTTTTTTTCTCAAACAAAGCTGTGAAGATTCATAATTAATGTGAGACTTTCACACTTAACACATAAACTTCATTTTGTTAAATAGTCTACAGCTATAGAAGAATAAAAAAAGGACATTCTGTCTGCTCCAAGTATGGTGTTTCCTGATAAATAACCTTTTGTCTCCCACTCATAAAAACACCATTTGCCTGTAAAAAAAGAAAAAGCGAATCTCATGAATTTTGCAGTTTAGAGTGTCAGTCAGCGTGTTTATGGAGGAGTACAGCAGTAATGGCTCATGGTGGAGGTTACTTGCTCTCATTGTCTCACCTGTGTGTGTCCTGTAGTGGTCCTTCATGGCGGATAGGTTGAGGAAGGCGTAGTGGCAGGACGGCCAGGCACACTTATATGGTTTCTCCCCACTGTGCAGTAACATGTGGTTGTTCAGGGCCCATTTTTCACTGAAGGAGCGCTTGCACAACTGGCATTCAAACTTCCTGCAGAAGAAGAGAGGCAGAGGGGAATGAGGAGGAGGAGGAGGAGGGAAAAAAACCAAGAGTTATTTACTGATCCCAGAGCTGGCGTAAAATGCTAGACAATCTACCCTGTGAGAGAGGAAATGGGGGTTGCTGGGTACTCGCACTCACAGCCACAGAGCATAGGGCCGTATGACTGTGCGCTGTACATCTATGCCCACACTCTCTGTCACACACACACACACACACACACACACAACACACACAGAATGCAGTTGGCTGCTGGTGTGTCATGTCTGTATAAGCAGGCATTGATTTTTCTGTCCTGGCCTGCCACCTCCACCATTTATTCTCTGCTTTGCACCAGGGCCCAGAGGACTAGAGAAATTCTGTTACAGTCCACACACACATACACACTCACACACACCCCGCAGGGCCAGTGGGGAGAATAGAGTTCACCTGTCCAGCGTCCCTGACCACTTAGCCAGGGCTAAATGAACAGTTAGCAACATTTTACCTCCCGCCTCTCTCTTAAAGCTCCTGTATGAGACCTTCCCTTGTTCTACACGTCTCTACAAACATATCCTTCTGACCTCTGCTCACATCAACAACATCAGCTCTGCTAGATTCTCAGTCAGTATTAATCCAATAAATGCAAAAGCCTGATTTATCAAGTTTGATGTGTTTAGTTTTGTTGAATGCTGCCAAAAACCTGTTCAGAGAGAAAAGGGTTATTTGAGTCCTGCACTTAAATGCATTTTTAGAGTGTCTGTACTTCACTTGAATATTAATTGTGTGGGAAACTTACGACTTTACTTACTTTCACTGCATTTGAAACACAGATATTGTATTGGGCTAAATAATTAAAGACTGTACTGTTGATAAGCTCTGACATCACCAGTTCTTTTATTGGTTGTTTTACTGTTTTTGGCATCTCCTCTGCTCTTTGTGTCATTTGTAAGCTACACAGAGAGACAACAACACTAAAGGCTGTTAGTGCAATAAAACCAGAGCCCGACCGATATGGGATTATAAAGACCGATGCAGATACTGATTTTAGAGGGGGAAAATTCATCTGAAAAACCAATATGGCGGCCAATATAGTACATTTTTTGAGCTGGAATGAAAATTGACCTTTTTTATGAAGACTGTGCACCACTCCGTAAAGCAACCCAGAGAGCTACATTCTCAAACATATAACTTTTGTTAAATAATATTTTACATTGTTATACATTATTAAAAGCAGTGTATTACATTGTCAGCCAATTCTTTAAATGAAAAGTGATAAAATAAAATGAAATAAATGGCTAAATAAACGCTGACTATCATTATTATTATTATTATTTTTTAATCACACCAAGCAACGTTTTGCTGCAATACATTATTGTGTAAAAAAGGATTTCATAACGCCACATATTGAACAGCATATACACAGATACCGATGTGCCTTTAATAGGATAATATCGGCCGGTAATATCTGTCAACCGATATATCTGTCAAGCTCTAAATAAAACAAGCCAATAATTGATCAATACGTAAATATGTTTAAACATATAGAAAGTAATATTTCAATCTGCTCCGTTTTCGGCAGTCCCTCATCAGCTGTCGCTTGGTTTTTCTTGCTCGGCTAATACCCATTTGTTACAAACAAGCTAAGTCTGTATGCAGTCTTATTGTTTAATTTAGTTTGACACGTGTTGGTAACGCTTTATATTAAGGTCCTTGTAATAACCATTAATTAACAAGTAATAAGGCCCTTGTAAGTCCTTACAAGATGCTTATTAACATTATTGTGTGTTTATAAGCTTATATAAGTGTTAATAATGGCATTACAAACACCCATAACCCACCCATTATGTCTTTGCCATGCCTTTATTAATCTTATTTTGTTTGCTTATTGATATTAAAATATACTTTATTGCTCATCTATTATAAGTTAACTATAAGCTAACTATGCTTTTTGCAACTACCGGATCTAAAGCGAGAACAATGCCTTATTACTTGTTAATTAATGGTTATTAAGGACCTTATTATAAAGCGTTACCCACGTGTCTTTAGATTTTGCAAATTCTTGTAAACTTAACTGCGGGCTGAGAGGCTGCAGGCAAGTAGAAAGAAAACGATTCACCTGGACTTTTATCTATTCAAATGTGTTGAATATAGACATTTCTACAGGCTTTGTTGCATAGCCTTCTATTCTACAGATTCACAAGCAAGTCAGTGCATTCCATCGGTTACTTCTGAGTCAAGAGGTTGTGTAAATGTATTGAGGCAACAATAAAAAATATGCTTGGGCATTAAAAAGAAAATGTGATTTGAATTACCTAAGTATTACTAAAAGCAAGTACTCCAGTTCTTTAACTCTAACTCGTGAGTGAAGGAGCTTCACTTAATTTCATTGGAGTGATATTTGACTATGAGTCTATACTTTTACTCAACTAATGAAGTTTTGTCTTTGTTCTTTCTTTACTCTGGACATCCGTATAATCTGCATACAGACACTTACCACCCAACAAAAGCTGTATTTTGTATTTTTTTTTTACAATGTGTAGGATGTTTGCACCTATATTCATCTGCTGTGTTATTAGGCTTCAAGAAACACATGCAAGTAAAAACAATAGAAAAAGCCTGTGTTTGAATTAATCTTTACCCCCGCTCTATAATTTAGGCACAGAATGACTAATGTGCGAGTCATAAACAAATGAAGTCGGGTTTTGGGGAGCATTCGTCTTGCAGCGAGGGCCATGTTATTTTAGGGAGGGCGGCTGTCTTTAAGTCCTGATTGTGTCGCTTAATCCCCGTGGTATCTGTTTCATAGCGAGCAGCATGACACTCACCTGAACAAATAATGACTCCAAGCAGCATGTAGCATGTGTCTGAATCAATAATTCAAACTCATACATCTTCCTTACTGGAAGGAGGGAGGGGGGCAAAGGAGAATGAGAAGGAGGGAGGGAAAAGAGGGAATTAAAGATGGGGAGGTGGAGAGAGAAAATGTGTTCTGGCTTCCATATCAATCTATATGTTCCATAAAGATGAATCTAAATGTGATATGGATGTCATCCTACGCTGAGTTGAGAGGACATTTTAAGCTCACTTACCAGAAAGAATGGAGCAGCTTTAAAATGGCGCCTTTATCACCTGGCTGTAAGCTCAAATGCATATTTAAACAGTCCTGTTTTCCTCTTGTTCTCATCAGCTGACTTGGCAGAGACTTTATTTGACCAACTGATGTATGTCTGTATCTGTATTACCTTCCCTTTCCTCCCTCCCTGCGGTATTTATATAGAACAGCCCGTCTCCCGTGCCACCGTGGGAGAGGTAAATAAGATGAGTGAAGAGATGCTATCTTTTATTGTAAGCATTATGCACAACACTCCTGCTTTATGAGCTAAACGGGCCATTGTTTATCACGGGGCGTAATCGCAAAGTCGGGCAGGCAGGCAGGCCTTGACGTGGGCACGCAGCATGCTGGGATGGAGGGAAAAACGAGAGAGGAAAAATAAGGCAGGAGAAGAGGAGAGAAGATGGAGGAGTCAGGGCTGGCAGAGTTGACTATCAGTGGGGGTTTTGTAAGGATGAGAGGAGGGTTTGCGTCTGTTTTTATGGGATCAGATGGAGCGCTTTGATCTTGTCCCCGCATGTCAGATCCCGTCACGATCCACCGTCTCGCCCATACATATGCATACTGCCTCTAAACAGCCAGGCACCATGCAAAACACACCAAAGGTAGGAGGGAGAGGGAAGAGAGAGAGGGAGGAAGAGAGAGAGGGAGAGATAGGTCGAGTGAATTTGTGTATGCATGTGTATAAAGGAGGGAGAACGAGACAGAAAGTGAGAGAGTAGGAGAGGTCTGCCAATATAAAATATCTGAAGACATTTTATAATGCTTTCGAGAAGTCAATTTAAAACCAACAAAACAACCAGAATATATTCAGAAATGCTGCCAAAGCAACCTGTTTCAAATTCAACACAGCCTGAGAATGTTCTCTCTCTTTTTTTTAGGGATGGAGAGTGTATGTCTCTGGCTTTGGTTTCTAACTTTCCAAATGTAATGAAGCAAGGGACATAAGACATGGCCTGTGTTGCTCTGAAACATACACGTATGTTTACCACGCTACTGAAAGAGCATGATTTTATATTGAAATATTCAATACATGCATACAGTTAGTCAGTTGTCAGTTGTATCTCTATTTTTAGGGAGTTTAAATTGATATTTTTGCACATTTTTCAAGACCATGGAGGAACCCGGATGTAAAAGAATGGTTCCGATTGAAGGCCAAACCTTAATTGTCCGATCAATCAGAATTGTATGCTCCGAGCCTATTGATTCATTTCATCGCCAGCATGTTCTCTCTAAAAACTTTGTAAATCGGGTCAGTACTTTTTCGCTAATCATGCTGACAAACAGACAAACAACAAACTGAACCGAAAACATCTAGAGGAGGTAATCATAAAGATACTAATAAATTGTGTTATTATAAAACTAGATGAATTGACACATACATGCTATAATTGACTGAAATAGTTGTGTGGACGTCCACAAAACTTCAGTGAGAAAAGTTACTGGACACAAACTACAATAGAAAGTCGCTTGCACACAGTGTTTCGACTCGACACAGATCTTCCTCAGGCTAAAACCCCCATGTGAAGGAAACTGGATGTAAATATGACTAAATGACCGCTGACGTTATGATAACTTAATTACATTCATGTGGGCCTAATCACAACATAAATATAATACATTAAGATGAAGTATGATTTGGAGATGCTGTGATTACACAGTTGTAATCACACAGATCTCTCATTTCCTTCACATGGGTTTTTGCCTGCAGAGTTGAAACACACTTTGAATGCCCAGCTTTTCGGGTTAAAAATGAAAATGAACACTTTACAGACCAAACCAAAGTCAAAATATAACAGTTTTAAATTGTAGAGCTAATATGTGATCAACAGAAGCCACAGTGGGAATACATTGGGTTTAAATTCTACTTCCAGTCATTATATCTCTACTTCTCTTTCTCCTGCATCTCTCCATCTCCTCCCTTTCTTTTTCCTTCTGATCACGGAGCAAGAAGACATGATTGACATCCTGTGCAGATTTATTCAAAGACCCAGGTGGGCCTCTTGCCTGTATGTTCAGAAAGCTGCATGCTACTGTGTCTATACTGTCACTCATTACCATATCTATACTGTGGTGTGATCCTGTCATCAGTTGAGGCATATAGGGCTACTGTCAGAACATCACAGGCCACACTGGCCTTAATTGTGATAGAAATCCCTCAGGAGCAGTGGCTGTACCTCTTACAGGGGTTGGAGGGAAAAAAAAAAAAAAAGAAGACATGACTCATTACCACACACTCACTATCGCCCCCAAGTGGTGAGGTGGTGCTCTTTGAGGGGGATCTTGCAGAGTGTGTGTTCTAGATAAAAAGAGGGAAAATATGCATGATAGAGAGGGAAAAATAGGTGAAAAAATGACTTAAATGTTTCCCCCACTGCATCAGAAATAAAATATGACTCGCACTGACACTGTTGTAGCTTTAGGATGAACTAACACGATGTCCCTGCTGACTCCAAGTTTGGTTTTATGCTTTAGAGCATCACATTAATCAATTAGCATGTTTTTTTAATTGACTGGATTAATTGTGTTGGCCTTTTTGCACAGCTCAGGATTCCTTCCCTGTTTTTTCTGTGTTGGCCGGTCGGTGAGAGGAAATAAGCCGGGGATGCTCTCACGCTGCAACACAAAGACAGAGAGAGAGAAAGAGAGGAAGAGAGAGAGAGGCCGACTCTCGCCTCAAGCCAAACTGACACAAACAGACAACTTCAAAGTGAAGACTGTTGTTTATTTGGTGAAGGGAGAGGGGCGGGAGCGAAGGGAAAAAAAGGGAGAAAATTTATCTGATATGCAACTGTCAGGAGAGCATTTTCACATGCAAAATAGCGAGTGAGTGAGAGAGATTACCTAGAGGGAGGAACATGACAGCATTCACTAGGGTCAGGATGGATCATCATCTTCAGCCCCCCTCTCCTCTCCCTCCTTTCGTCTCTCTCTTTCTCCCTCCATCGCTTTATCTTTATTTCTCTCGCTCTCTGTTTCCCTCCCTCCTTCCTTCCGTTTTCCCCTCCTCTCCCTTTTCCCCTCTCATCCTGTTTTCAGACTCCATCACTCTGCACTTCGACAACGCGGCAGCTTAAATCCAGACTAAATTAGCTGAATGAAGATTAAATCATTTGGCCCTGAGCTCTCCAAGATATTGGGAGGAAGACTGAGTAAGCCTTAAATGGTGTCTGACTGGGTTCGGACCTATACATGTGTCTGAGGAGAGACTCTTCCTTCAATGGCAGTCAATTGAAACCTGATTAGAAGGGGGGGTGTTGGGGAAAAAATGGGGAAAAGATTAAATTTCTGGGACAAGTGTTTCCTAAGTAAGAATGCTGGCTTCGTTATTTTTCGTTTGCCTGCACAATGTCGACCGACGACAGGCTTGTTCCCGGGCTAAGATATCGAAACGGGCAACATCATCGCTCACGCTGCTTAGGAGAAATGCTTTAGAAAGTGTAGTCAATGTGGTCTGCGGGTACACAAATCAGATTCCCGCATAGTGTTGGTTTAGCATTCACAGACAACCATCTCTGTTCTAATGCAGCAGATACAACAACTGGACAAACTCCGAAGGAAGCAGAATCTCTCAGGGACAAGTCCAAGAATTATCCCAACAGCAGGGCATTTTAAAAGTGAAGTATCTATCGAGTTATATCATAGTGAGACCTGCTGGAGCGTAGAGCCAGCACGTCACACAAAACAACAGCTAAAACCCCCATGAAGGGGCCACATGTGTCTGCAGAATATTGTAGATGAACCTCCTCTGAGAGGACCGCTGCTGCATATGACTGCAATATAAACAACAGCACACAACTGAGATGCTGCTGCTGATTTATGTTTACCTTCAATCCCGGGGGGTGGGGGGGGTGGGGGGAATGGGGGGGAGTAGGAGAGGAAAAAAACAGAAAAAAAAAAAGATAATGAAATAAATAATAAAAGACCAGGCCCATCAGATAAGCTCCTGTTTATCCCGCTGTAGGGCAAATACAAATTGTCAATTTAATGAACACGGTGGACGTGATGAAAGCGGGGTGAAGGAGCCTCCTGCCTGACAAACAATCAGGAAATGTTATCTTAATATTGTTGCGCTGTTATTCAGCCCATAACTTAGGGGGTGGGGAGAGGCCATGAGGAGGAGGAGGTGGCATGGACGGGAGCGAGGGGGGAGCAGGGAGGCACAAAGGCCAGGTCCCTCTGTGGTGGCCCTGTTATTGCCTGTTTTTATTATGAGCCATAGCTCAATGGTCCCAAACACACTTTGAAACACACAGACCTAAATTTGAGCCTGGGAAGCGTGCGCGCACACGCACACACACACACACACACACACACACACACACACACACACACACACTCTCTCACACACACACACACTCTCTCACACACACACACACACACACACACACACACACACACACAAACTGACACTTCGTGCGCACACACAAACGTTGAATTACAAGAAGTACTTTTTTAAAAGAGAATGAAACAACATGAACAAAACACCCTCAAATGATCTCTTTCTCCGAGTGTGTGTGCACACTGGTGCGATGTCTTGTTTCCAGACTCGGTTAATTTAAAAGCTTAATAGGTTTTTACGCATATCAGACTATTAATCAAAATGCTTCAACCAAAAAGCTGCAAATCAAGGGCTCCAAAAAGCTTCGTGCTGCTGAAAAGTACTGGAAATCTGATTTGTGTGACAACGTTTTGGTCAAAGGCCTCTTCCCAACCCCCGCAAACATCCTTTAAACGGCACTTTAAAAAGTGTCCAGATGCTTCACAGCTCAAAGTTTTTTTGTGTGTAAGTGTTGAATTTAAAGCGTCGCAATCTGAGCAGCCACCAAAATTAACTATTATCTCCATATTTATATATTGCCGGCACTAAATTGCGTCGGGAAGAATTACTATCAATATGAATATCTGCAACAATAACTCAGCCGCAGTGCTGAGGACAGGATGCTCTTTATCAGGCTTCTGATAGGCCTTAAATACAGCACAAGGCAGCCATATCAGAGCTTTTTCTCTCTAATATCAGGCCGCATTAGCACCTCGTAAATCAAATTACACTCCTAGAATTTCATTAGGCTCACCTGCCAGCGCTGCTGTGCTGCAGAAATATTTATGTTTTTATGCTGCGATTGTGTGCTCTCAGGTACACAAAAGGGAAGGAAGGGGGCTGAGAGGGGGGAAAAATGGGTGATAAACCTAATTATCTTTTAAGAATACAGAGAAAATGTGTCATAAATTGTGGCGATCCTGAGGAGAACTGGCGTTTTTGCGGAGCCTGTGGGGCTGAGAGTTTGGGGGGACAAGTCTGCTCTGCTGTTTACCATCTTTAACCGGGGCTAGACTCCTGCAATCCAATTAGCAGCTTCCACCCAAATTCGCTCGAAACAGAAATCAAACAAGATGATGTATGACGGCGATCACCGGGCCCTCAACAACAAGCTAATCTGATAAAAGCGAAAGCAGGACTGCTAATAGTGCAAATACTTGTTCAAACTGGATCCAAGCGTTATGATAGGAGTCTGTCTTTGTTATCAAATTACCTCAAAAGAATTTCACGTTTCTATTTGTTTATTCGTTGGTACTGTTTGTTACATTATATAATCTGCATCGTAAGTAGCGTTTGCTGAATGTGAGTTGGGGCTATGGTGGTGGTGGTGGTGGTGGTGGTGGGGTGGGGGTAGAGAAGGTGGCCGTGGGAAGGGATCGCAGACATTCCCGTAATTTCTTTCCCCCATTTGGAGCGGCTGGGTCTGGGTGCTGGGCTGTCTGGATATGGATTTTGATTAGACACAGAGGGAAATGACTGAGCCAGTGACCGTAACGACAGCCACTTAATAAAAGGTACAGTCTATACATCAGAGAGCATCTAGCTGTAAATCATTCGGCCCTGTAACGACGTGCATTCCCGTCCCATTACCAAGCCCCTAACAGGCCACTCATATTTACTCTCTGGGCCTCAATATCATTTCAAAATAATGAGCTTTGTCCCTTATCTAATTAACAGGGCTGAGGTTCATTTGTTTTTTCCCTCTCCTCTTTCTTTCACTGAAATTAGAAATCTGGCATATTGCTTTAACGTGCAAATATTTCGCAAATTTGCTCCACGGTGTGACCGGTAAAAGCTAAAACACAGATAGGGTGCTTGTGTTGTATGTTGTGTGTAATTGCTGTATGTTGCAACTGGAGGCTGTTTATCCAGGGTTTTGTGTTTGTGTTTGTGTGTGTGGGTGTGGGTGTGTGTGTGTGTGTGTGTGTGTGTGTGTGCGTGCTTCACTGGGCAGAAGTAAAAGACCAGGTCCATTCTCTCTCTTATTACTGGAATTGTAATTCAATGATCACCTTAGATCACACGCGTGCCATAAATCAGATAGGCTTGACAGAGGATGAAAAATTGTATTAATAATGTGAAACTTATTATACAGTCCCAAATGCTCCCTTGATAAATGACATTGTTTGGGCCTGACAATGATTGCATTTAAAACATTATTTCTGTTTTCTGCTGGTGTGTATGTGTATGTGTGTGTGTGTGTGTGTGTACTGCTGGACACAGCGGCGGTGGTGTGCAGGGTGGGGAAGACAGAGGTGGGGTTCCCAAGCTTCATAAAATATTCAAGATGTTTCCCACCCTTCTCTCAGGAGTCAGTGGGCAGGCGATGGCCGTGGCAGTAAGGGTATAAAATTTGTGTGTGTGTGTGTGTGTGTGTGTGTATGTGTGGCCAGGACAAGTGAAATGGCTGGTGGCTCACCGCAGCGCAAACACCCAAACTCCCAAACCACAGAAATGAGCCGTGCACATCTTCAAGTCATAAAGCAGCGTACTTGCATTATTATTACGACACGTCCCAGTCAGATATTAGCGAATTTGAAGAACTGCAGAAAGGAGCTGCACAAAGGTAATCATTTATGAATGAGGCTACTATAGATTTTTTTTTCTCTTTTTGAATAAGTGATTTAGAGAAGAGTTTATTTTTCTTCATAACTCAATTTATATAAGAATGCTATTATAAGAAAAGTGAGTGTAGACACAGAGACATGAAACCCCTTAAAGAAAAAATGTGGAAAGAGCATGAGATTTAATACAAATACTGTCTCCACACTTGGTATCAGAACAAGCTGGACGGCAGGATTTAACTACCCGAGTCCAGTCTGTATTCACTAACAGCAGACGAACCTCTGAGTGCTGTGGAGTTGGAACAGCATCTGGCACAGGTCCTATTTCTTCTCACAAGGACAAAAACATTAAGTTGTAGCACAGTAAATTGCTAATGCTGTCTTATTTTCAACACGTATCTATATGTATTAAATGTCCTCGCTAAGTGTAGAGGGGTGTAATGTCTGGGCAAAGATTGAGCAGGAAACCACATCCTGCCAATGCTGTTCTAAACTGCTCATCAAAACTGAAAAGGGTAAAATGTTCGCACTAATTCTGTGTTCAAGTAAAAGCAGCAACAGATGCCAGTTCAGGACTTATAATGATCACATCAAATATCTGGTATGATACAAGCCAAAATCCCTGGTTCAGACATCAGACTTTTTTTAAAAATCGCAATCTGATTAAAAAAACTCTTGATAAAACCAGTACAAGATACATCCCTCCTGGAAAAGCAATTGGCAAAATGTTAAGAGAGCGAGACTTATGATGGGCATGATCAGTGTTGGAACGTAATAAACACTAGTAGAAGTATCATGCAAATTTGTACAACAAACAAGCAAACAGAAGATAAGTGTGCTGGTGCAATGAAAATTGTTGGAAAGGATAAAGATGTGTGAAAAGGACCTCCAGACAGCAACTAAGTCAATTTAGAGAGCATTGTGAGAAACTTTTATGTGTTGGATGACCAGTCTTTACAGCTGTCATATTGGGCCAATATGTGACATCCTGTGTCATTTCTCAGTCTGATACCACACTGAATCCACTCCTCTTCAGTGTAGAAAGTGGAGCTCAATACAGCTGGGCAATAAGGGAAAATGATTCTATCTTCATAGAGGTAATTTCATATCTTGGTAACACAAAATATCACAATACAGCATGTTTACGACAACGCTGACACATGCAAAGATTAAAACGGTAGGTGTCCCTTAAATGACGTAAATATTTTACAAGAAATGGATTTACAACACAGATTCCAAAACTCTGGGACTCTGTGTAACATGTAAATAAAACAGAATGCATCAACATTCAGAAATCAGTGTACTGTATATTAACAAAACAACTTTTTTTCATATTGAACATAAAATATACAGTCTATATACAGTTTTCAACTGAATACATCACAAAGGATAAACAAATTATCACATTCCGTTTAATTTTAGTCAACTTTTTGGCATTAAGGTTGTAGAAAAACATACTATACGCCTATCGTTTTGACAACATGTATCCTCATATCGCTCCAGCTAAAGGAAGAAAAGACAATTAAACACTTTTTTCATAGCTTTTTACAGGCAAGTGCCTCTAAATGGTTTATTAATGGTTTATTATGACTTAGTAGATTTTGAAGAGGGAAAGTCAAATAAATTAAGGCGATAAACTTGATCTTGAAAACGCTTCATGACAGGCTAATAAGAGATGGCATGAATAAGTAGTACTCTGACTGCTACTTGAACAATACAATCTCCAGCTACTTAGATCAGCTGGAGAAAACTTGTATCAGTGCAGCTCTGGGTTCAAGGAAGGTCTAATTAAGTTCCTGGACAGTTGGAGTCAGATCCCTGCACAGGGACACCGAGACCCAGACTGGTCTCTCCCTGTAGACCTGGCTTTCCCTGGCTGGCCCTGTCCATGTCCTCTACTGTACTGTATGTGCCACCCCCCTCCCCACTGATCTTATTACCCAACCCACCCCTCTCTCTCTTCTCCTTCTCCTCATCCCTGCAAATGACCATGATGGGAGGCCATTCATCTCACTCCTTCGGCCACCACAATGAAATAAATCAAGAATTTTTCCCCCAAATATAACAATATTTGTATTTGGGGTGGGGCAGACGTAATTGATGACTGCGGCCATGCTAATTAAAAACGGCGGAGGTTTCATTAATCTTGGTCATTGGGAAGGGGGGGGGCAGGGTAGCTGTTACAGTGGCTGGACGCCGGGGGGGGGGGGGGGGGGGGACAGGGCCGCCTCCATCGTCCTCATCGCTCAGGTGATTTGGGCCATTGTCGAGCATATTAGCGCGATGAGGTTAATGTGAAATGCCCATTAATAATCCAAGCAAAGTCTATAGTATACAAAATCAGTCTCTCAGTTTCTGGCCTTCCACTACGACGCAACTCCAAGAGCCAAACAAGACAATATAGTGAACAATCACACGTGTTTACTGCCATGTCCTGGCTGGAGAAGTTAATTGCTTTTCTGACTTTGCTTTGTAGCAACTGTTGTTTTTTTCCCCCCTCATCCCCTGACACACACACGCAGTCATACACTGCTTTGGAGAATTAATTACCAGTCCCAACTTTTGCTGCTTTGCCTGTGTTTGCATAGTCAAAACTATCCAACCTCAGAGGACTGGAGTGTCACGGACTCTTCATAGGAAGGAACATGAGCATTGGGTTTTGTGTGCATTTTACTTAAGGAGGTTTCTACACAACTAACATGATGATATCTTCACACTTGGTCTTTGAACATTTTACTAAATGATCTGACATGATTGACATGCTGACCTGCTAAGACAAGCAGATATTGTAGCACCATTTAGTTTATGACTAACAACTTTGTGGTTATAGAGAAATTGCTTTTATAACTTTTTTTTAAGTGCATTTCCTTGAGCTTTTACAAAATTCACTATATTTATAGAGCCTGGCCGATATGGGGCTTTTGAGACTGACATGGATACTGATTTTAGAGGGGAAAAATTCAGTGATTACCAATATGGTGACCGATTAATATTTTGAGCTGGAATGAAAATAGACCTTTTCTGATTTTCTACTGATATGACTATAAAGGTACTCAGAAGGCTGCTTTCTGAAACAATTAACTTTAGTAAAGAATATGTAATATTATTCTACATTATACAAACAATTCATTACATCTTTAACTAATTCTATAAGGGAAAACTGAGAAAACAAAGAATAAATATAAATAAAATACCTATAATAATAATAACGAAGATACTACAAGTATCAGTAACTTGCTAACCATTTAAATAAAGGAAATAGAAAAATGTTATAACTAGCTAACACCCTTTCTAAATCACCCTAAGCACTGTTTGCTGTATTATTTGTTCTGTAAAAAATGTTCATATTGGCCGATACTGGACTTCATATACTCCAATTCTGACAGATATGGATATGTTTGTGATATCGGCCAATAATATTGTTCAACTAATACAACAGTCTGGCTTTAAAGTTTGTTTTTTGTTTGATTAAAGAAATGATCAATCATGCATGTTGCACAAAAGTGTAACAAGACAAGATGACAGGAAGTTTGCTAATTAATAAAAACATTCAATAATATGACAAATCATACAGTTTTGAGCATTTTTAATGGTTCAAAACTACACTTTGAAGCTTGGATGATTATAATAAATTTCCATGACTCTAATCTGATCAACAGGGTAGAAGCACACTGAGCAGCGATGAAACAAATACTCAACAGCATCCAGCATAAGTCACACCTGAGCATCTACTTAACGGAAAAGACGGGAACAGACCATAGAGTTGATAAAACAGAATCATATTGTTACTGTTGTGCCATTACAGCGCAGACAATTTACTAAGTAGCACCTATGAACGGCGCAGATGGATATCATCATCACTCCGTAATGGCTTCTACATGTTAATTCACAACTTTAGCTCCTCCACCACGACTCCGCCACAGAATAATGGCTAGCCTGCATCTGGTAGAGGCAGTGTAGGGCAGTGTATGAAGCATAGAGAGGAACGGAGAGAGAGACAAAGAGAAGGAGAGAGAATTAAACAGAGAGAGAGAGAGAGAAGGAGGAAGAGATGGGTGGGTGGGGTGGAAGCAGTAGCATATGGTGCCACGCTGCCATAAACAAGCTTTATGAAAAGACCGGGGACGTTTATTTAATCATGGAATACCTGAGGAATCGCAATGAGACACACACTTTGTCCCATTATTGTTAGCCCATAAATTTAACTGCTTTACCAGAACGACGAGGAACCTGATACAGCCGCCGAAGACAACACGGGGAAGCAGGTGAATTTATGTTTGTGTGTGTTTGTGGAGTGCACTGTGTTGTAGCTATGGTATTGTGTGTGTGTGTGTGTGTGTGTGTGTGTGTGCGTGCGGTGTTACAGATGAATAGCCATAACTGCTCCACACTGATATCTGTGTATCTGCAAACACGGAGCAAAACACTCTGGAAAGTATCAGGTGGAGAATGCACAGATACAGACGTGTCTACTCTATTACTCTAATTTTGTTCCTTTAGCAGACTCTTTGCATGCATAAACATTTATATTTTCACCTGCAGTTGCCCTGATTCTCTAGAAAGTAGTCCCTAACAACCTATGTAAAGAATTAAAACATTCATTAGTGTTTCGACCTCCAGGGTCAGACAAAAAACATCAGAAAATAACAAGGTGGGTCTAAAGGCCCCCTGAGGAAATGCATTTCTCATTTGTATTGAACTGAAACAGCAGTGGACATCCAAATAAAGCCCGGCACTGCACTCAGGTCATTTAAACATCACGCACACGCTTACAAACACACACACATACACACAACTGTGCTTGTACATAGACATTGACATACATACAAATATGGCGCACATTAGAATGTGCAACACACACCACAACTACAGTACAAAGAGCTGCTCTTACAAACAAAAAAACAATTGGACTGCAATTGTGTGTCGGCAAGCATACTTGCACGCACACACTCACAGCTCTGGGTCAGGGGGACAGCGGTAGCTCAGAGCCAGCTGTGACCTGCCGGTCCAGGTGCTCAGGAAAACCGCTGTTAACGGCCACGATTGATGATCTAATCAAACTGTCACCACGGCGATCCGCTGCAGGGGGAGGGGAGGTAGTCGGGGGGGGTGACGTGGGTGTGTGTTTGTGGGGGGGGTGAGTGGGAGTGGGGTGAGAGCAGGTGGGGGGGAATATCCAGGAGGCTGTGTGCATGCTTACCGTTAGCCCAAATTGAGAGTGACAGTCTCAATAGTGAAAAGGCCGCTTTTTTCTCTCTCTAAGTAATGGAGGAAACAACTCCAGCGGTCTTCCGGAGGATGTCACATAATCAAGAGAGCCCCCCCACCCGCCAAACGCAGCCACCCACCCCCTTTCTGAAACGTCTCGGCTCAGGGAGGGGGGGTGGCTGGAGGCTTTGGACATGGGGAGATGATGTGGTACAGTGCCGGCCCACACAGAGCTGATTATGATGAGTTCCGCATTGTTTGGCACTAAACACACACATCCACACACAGTGCTCGGGGAATCAGGTAGGCCTGATGATGGGGCTTATGGACTATCAACTTTTAGTCCTTTTGGGCTAGTGATGAACTGTTTACACTGCACATGAGGAGATGATGGTGGGAGAAGTGACTCCTTAAACGGCAATAATCTTTTTTTACTTTTAAATGTCTAAACGGACTCATTTCCACAGAGTTATACCACAGTGAACCAAAACTGTTTCCCATTTTCCTGGAGACTCCATGGAGGCCCCTAAAGGACCCCTACAGCCTGCTCAAGACTGTCCACCGCATGGTCCCTAAACCCCATTTTGGAACTGCTACCCTAAACTATGATGGATCAGCCTTATATGATGTCCAACACATGAAACTTTACACAGACAGTCCCTACAGACACATCAGATACCAGAGGATATATACATGTTGGTCACATGTATAGCTGTTTATTTTTGAAATAACCCAGAAGAGGAAGTGGTTTGTATCAGTGAGTTTGGAGAACCAGCAGGTTTCCTTGAGGGGGCACAAGGGGACCCCAGAAGAATAGTTTCATTTATTTTACCAGAAAAATTATCTTAAATAACAGTTATGAGTGAGAGTGCTTACGTTAGCCATCTAGCCATCTCATGTACAGCAACCATTTTTGGTATATGATCAGATTTTAAAGATTGTATTATTTATTTAAATATTCAGTAAATAAAATAATAATGTAAATGACTAGAATGGCACTCAGAGAAGTTGGAAAGTCTTTCTTCTGACTTCAGTGTGCCATCGTTTCCAGTGTTTGCGTGACAAGGAAGAGCAAGAGATTACAGATCGCATAATGCAACATAACATGAAATTTGCAAACCGCAACACATTTTCCCAATTACTCTTAGACTAAATTAATGCAGCACAAGTGCCCTATCTCACAAAGTTAACTGAAGTAAAAAAAAAAAACAATTCATGTAGGCGGAGGTGAATATTAATTAAATATTGTATGTTTTTGTGACAAGAGGACAATTGTTATACAGCCTCGATTACAAAAGTTGTGACTTTGTTTTTTTTTTTTAAATGTGATAATCCTTTTCACAGTTTTAATTGAACATTATACAGACAATATATTTTGTGTTCAAACTGCTTAACTTTTTTTTTTTGATACATTCTTTTTACATTTAACACAGCATCCCAACTTGGAACTGGAATTTGGGTTGTATATATGTCATGTAATCCATTTCAGTGAATATTTTTTTGTGACTTGTTGACATGTAAGTCATATTTATTGGATATTTGTGCTATTTGTTTCAGACGATGTTACTTAAAGACTTGCAGAAATGATTCGTTAAAGATAACAACATCTCAATCTCTCGAGTTCCACAGCATATTAGTAATGCAGTTTAGCTGCATGGGAAAATATGATAATATTTCTCTCGTCCAGACAAAATAAAACGAATTAAGCTTTTCTATATTTAGCTGGAAAGAGAAAAGTTCAGGAAGTTGTCCAACTTAATAGTGGCCTTGTTGATCGCTGCCTGTTCTGCGTGTGTGTTAATCACCTTCCCCAGGATATATCCACGACTGCCGCTTGCTCGTCCAGCTCACATTAATTTAATCGCTGCTCAGCTAATTCATTGATTAATTGGCTCATTAGTGATGCCTGGCAACATCCATTTCTGCCATGACAGTCTGATGTTTCAATAGAAAAGAAAAACAGGCTGGCAACAGCCCAGTTTTTCCACAGTCCCACTGTGCATAATGTCCAACCACTGTCAACAGTTAGCCGCACAATTGTGTCACTGTGTAACTGCCTGGTTTTGTGCCACAGGATGTGAAATGAATATGAAGGTGAACTGTGCACATTCTCCGTTCTTGTCTGGTTGAGTAATGTCACTTGGGTTTCAGCAGTGGGTGACATCATTCTAAGGGAAAGAAAAACTTCAAAAGCTGGAGGGACTGTTGGAGCTGCACTACCGAGATGAGGTAGACGCTGTTATGAGGAGACAAACTACTGCTGCGGATTTATTCCACAAGTCAAGGTCACGCTGCTCTGACATGACGAGTGGCTTCTAACTCTGGGACGAGCTGTCGACTGCTAACTAACATTATTATTAGTAATAGGAGCCGATGGGACCCTGCTGCACCCTGCAACCAGGAGCTGGATGTTAGAGTGACCAACAACAATACATCGACGGGAGTCCTGATGTGACATCACTGGCCAAACGACATGGCCATAAAGTAGCCAAGACATACATGACCTCTGACCTCTACTCCAACACACAGGCCCAGATTTATAATTGGCATTTTGTCACAGTTGCTGCTACCAGGTTGGAGTAGAACTGTGCTTTAAGTAGCAGTTATACCAGTGACCCTGGGGTTCTCCTGCTGCACCCCATCGTGTACTTCTGCTGTCGCAAGTGGGTACATGGAAAGCTTGCAGAGCAACTCAACAAATTTCAAAAAATATTATGATATAATTAAAAGAATAAATTGGCTAGAACACCTAAACTCTACATGTTGCAGACATGCAAGTGTGTGAAAACAACAGAAGTTTGAACAGGTGGCTAAAAGTAAGAAATGACTGGCTAAAAATAATGACTAATGAGTTCAAATAATAAGGTAGAAGAAAAAAAATGTATAACGAGGTCAAATAATGAACTAAAAGTAATGAATACTGACAGTTTGACAAAGAGAAAAATACTAATATCTACCTTTATATAATGCATGAAAGTGTTTTACATTGGGAATCAATGAAGATGTGACTTTATCTTACAGGGCTGTTTGGGTTGCAAACCACTGAGTTGGACCACAGAGGTAGAGATTTTAAGCATTAAAGTGTGTCAGCTTTTTCAGAGAACCAACGTGCTTCCCTCACACACCCCTAAACCACAAACACACACTCCCACAATTCTGCACCATATGCCCATGACAAGTGCATAAAAATCGTTCCCAAGCGATAGCACAGGCCAACCCATAAAAACTTAATGCACCTAATTTTCCAGTAATCAAACTTTTATAGACTGCAATGGCTTTTAAACTAACAAATTTTAATTATCGCTTAATTTTAACAGCAATATTAACGCGATCCCTCATTCTGGGAGTGTTCATTCTCCATGAAATATTGAGTAGGGTAAACAGCGAGGCGCTGTCCGCTGGCTCCTGTTCAAACAAGGAGCCAGCAAACACAAAGGTGAGCTAGGGGTCGCTGAGGCCCTGCCAGTACCACGCCGGGACTACGTGAGCTGCACAGACCTCTGGGAAATGGCGCTTCATGAGTGCAAGCACACAGAATCAGTCCGCTGATGTTGCACTACGACTGCTACATGATCACTGGTGTTTATCAGTTAGTAGTATAGGGATCCTGCTTCAGGGCCAGACACTGCTTTATTCTATATTGCTGCAGTAGGTATTGGACATTGATTTTAGCTTTTTATTTGTAGATGAAAACAAGAAATATGGATGTCCTTACATTTTTGGGGGGATTTAAGGATTTTGAATGTCCCACAGTGAGTCCGAATATCATCAGCTACTTTCAAGTTAATATTTTCCCTCTGCCTTTTCTCCGCTTTTCTGCTGCTAATCACATCCCTGCTTACAGTACGAGCAGAACGGGATGTTATTGACTGCTGCCCTTGGGTGGCTGAAAACTAGGCCTTACCACCCAACACCAAGCCAGAGAGACAAAGTGCTGACACAGGCAGATAAGGGAAGGAAGAAAGAGAAAGATTAAAGAGCAGATTCATTATCAATAATTAAGGGAAAGGATTTATTCTAATGAATTAGGGGTTGTCTTTATCTACTCTTTATCTCCCTATCGCACTGCTAACTCTCTCTTTTCCTCCCTCACACATACACACATGCCCCACACACACACACACACACACACACACACACATACACAAACACACTGGCTCGTGGTTTTTGTGTGACTTGACCCCTGCCTGCTCCGTGTGGTCCATATTGCCACCATGCTGGCTCGAGGCAGGGCTCTTCCGCCCCTGCTCCACCCGTCAAGCCTGGATGGTCCCAGCCCTCGGTGCCGGGGCAATATGGCCGCGCTGCACGGCATGCTGGGACGCGGCTGCGAGCCCAGAGCCCAGCGCTGCAAAGCCAGATGCCCGCTCAGCCCAACACGGCCCCTGGCACAGCAACGTGACCAGCCATAGAAACGTATCTATGGATGCTGCCATGTGAAAATGCTGAAATAAACGTGGTGCATTTTGAGGTAAATTTACTACAGGTTTTTTCTACCATGTCAAATGTGAAATTCTTGAGAAAGCACTGACTGTAAATGACAGAATACACTAATTTAAAGAAACAAATAAAGAAGAAGAAACAAACATTATTTCAGTCTCAATCCAAAATCAGTATCTCCTTTTTTCCAAAACTATTCTGTACAATCCTCTCATTGCAGTCCCCTGTCTTCATTTTGTGAGTCATCACACCTGCGCTGCATGCATCATGCTAGCTATTTCTGGATTTGTATTTATACCTTTCACCTGTTTTTTTTCCTGTTTTCTTCCGAGTGATTTTAGTCCCGGTTTTCTTGGCTCAGACATACAGTAAAGCAACAGCACTTGAGCAAAACTGTGACCAGATTTTAGCAATGAGACATCTCCAAAACACTGAAAACATTCCGTCCAGTTGCTTGTATCAAGCTTCTTTTTTTCCCCCCACTTAAACAAATATATCTTTCTTCTGGGTTGTCAGCACTCCTATTTCAAGAGTGATGAGTGTATTAGTTCAGGGAGTTTATTATTACAAGCGTGAAAATGGCAGGCGTTTTAACAATTACCAATGAAAACAGGTATGTGAGACAGGTCAGTTGTCTTTTGGCGGCCTGTTTTTAAAGAACTAATTACAAGCAATTGAGGCAAGGTCGCTGCTGTCAGTCATGCTCTCAAGCCACTCCCTTGTTATTGAAGTGTTAGTTTAGGTGCCTGCAGACCCGCCGTAACATCAGGGAACACACACACACACCAAGGTTAAAATGCTAAACTTCAACAAAAATGAATAAAAATGTAACTATGAGGTGATTTTTTTGGATGACAGCAAAGGGCCAGAATTCATTGTACAATGAAAGTGTTTGGGTTGGCTCAAAATAAGTAATACACAATTTAGTCCATGTTCCTCCTTAGGGGCAGCTACTCTTTGCTGTAATCAACAACACACATTCAAAACTGATACTTGTATCCTCTTTTTGTTTCACAGTCAAGATAACTCTATTGTTCTCCTGTGAATGAGCAACAAAAAGCACTCTTGATATGCAACACTCAATCAAAATCAATAAACTCAAACTAGTGGGAATAATTTTACAGATTCTGGAGACTGTATACGAGCATTTTCCCACCAGGCTGGCTCAGACTGCGCATCCATTAACTAAATAAGGGAGATTATATATTCAGATGAAAATGCACTGAGGAACAGGGATAATTCAACTCAGGACGACATTACAAGTGGGTGATAACAAAAGTGACAACTTCTTATTATAATTCTGAGCTGTAATAAAAAAAACGCTACAATAAAAAATCTTTTGAGTTCACTGCAAGCGCAATCAGACAACACACGGCTCGGTTTGTGTAAACTTGTGAGGACACGCGGTCCTCGTAAGTATACAGCTACCAGAAAGTGCACACACACAGGCAGACAAAAGGACAAAAAGCCCTCATCTCCGCTCAGTGCCTGCAGTGAGGAGTGGTGGTGTGACTGAGACGAAGACCCAGTTGTGTCACTTTATAACAGTTCAGCTCTCTCTCTCCATCCCTCTTTCTCTCCCTCTCTCTCTCACCCTGAACCTGTCAGATAGTTGGAGTCTGTCATCTCACCCATCCTCCCCTCCGTTTCTTCTTCCTCCTCTTCCCCATGGAGTTACAACGATATGTGGAGCTAATATTAGCCTTGTTGACCACCATTATCCACAACACTCATTAGTGGGAACTCACAGATATGTGACGCAGTGACTGGGTTACATTAAGATATCGTGGACAAAACATATTTTTCCTCATTTGAAAATAAACCATTTAAAATAAACTGTGTGTTTTTAGCATGGCCTTCGTGTGTTTGTGTGGGTTTTCTTCAAGCTTTCTTAGCTGAAAGTAGACTCCATGTGACAAGAAAATGTGCAGGTTTGAAACCAAAAGAAAGTGCTTCATTTGGCTTGATCACTGATCACTACAGTGTGTATAGGCTGGCCAGCTGAATGTTTTTGTACCACCATATTTTCAACAAACTTGGTATACTGGTGACTTTTGCTTTAATTTCAAATACATTATGCATCATAGAGTGATGCTGGGATGAAGTATTGTAGGCCAACCTGGAAGTTAGCAGCACAATGTTTCCCTCAAGAAAAAGCCAATTCGTTTTTTTTAAATTGGATTTCTTATTATTGCAGGTAATAAGCTCTGTGGTAAAAGTTTGATACTTACTTTTGTCCAGTGAGATAATCTTGGCAAATTAACACCACTGTTATGATTTTTGAAACATTAGCATTAGCCACTTGTTAAGAACTGCCACTTTAAGGCAGGTCAAAGTCTCAAAATCACAAGTTTTATGTCCTAGAGCAAAAATGTGATAATCTCTGAGCAGTCCTAGCCCTGAGGTAGACAAAAGCTTAACTGTCCCTTACTACTTGGGAAGGGTCGAATGGGAACAGATTTCCTAATGTGGATCAATAAAGTAAAGGCTGATTAACCAATAATTGGTTGGTTAATAACCAAAATTAAAATAGTGATACTAAAAAACAGTCAGCACTTTGAGCCTTTTAAAAACAAATCTGTGGGAC